>NC_048575.1:83497904-83575404 GCF_013265735.2 Oncorhynchus mykiss | reverse complement strand
GGAGGTCAGCTATGAGGAAGTTAGCTATGAGGAGGTCAGCTATGAGGAAGTTAGCTATGAGGAGGTTAGCAATGAGGAGGTTAGCTCGCCCCCAGCAAAGATTTGCTGTGCCCCAAATGGCACCCTCTTCCTTATGTACTGTAGTGCATTACTTTAGACCAGGACCCATAGGGGTAGTGCACTACTTTAGACCAGGACCCACAGGGTAGTGCACTACTTTAGACCAGGACCCATAGGGGTAGTGCACTACTTTAGACCAGGACCCACAGGGTAGTGCACTACTTTAGACCAGGGCCCATAGGGTAGTGCACTACTTTAGACCAGGTCCCATAGGGTAGTGCACTACTTTAGGCCAGGGCCCATAGAGTAGTGCACTACGTTAGACCACAGTCCATAGGGTAGTGCACTATTTTAGACCAGAGCCCATAGGGTAGTGCACTACTTTAGACCAGGGTAGTGCACTACTTTAGGCCAGGGCCCATAGAGTAGTGCACTACTTTAGACCAGGTCCCATAGGGGTAGTGCACTACTTTAGACCAGGACCCATAGGGGTAGTGCACTACTTTAGATCAGGACCCATAGGGTAGTGCACTACTTTAGACCAGGACCCATAGGGTAGTGCACTACTTTAGACCAGGACCCATAGGGTAGTGCACTACTTTAGACCAGGGCCCATAGGAGTAGTGCACTATGTTAGACCACTGTCCATAAGGTAGTGCACTATTTTAGACCATGGTAGTGCACTACTTTAGACCAGGGCCCATAGGGTAGTGCACTACTTTAGACCAGGTCCCATAGGGTAGTGCACTACTTTAGACCAGGGCCCATAGGGTAGTGAACTACTTTAGACCAGGGCCCATAGGGTAGTGCACTACTTTAGACCAGGGCCCATAGGGTAGTGCACTACTTTAGACCAGGACCCATAGGGTAGTGCACTACTTTAGACCAGGGCCCATAGGGTAGTACACTACTTTAGACCAGGGCCCATAGGATAGTACACTACTTTAGACCAGGGCCCATAGGGTAGTGCACTACTTTAGACCAGGACCCATAGGGGTAGTGCACTACTCTAGACCAGGACCCGTAGGGTAGTGCACTACTTTAGACCAGGGCCCATAGAGTAGTGCACTATGTTAGACCACTGTCCATAGGGTAGTGCACTACTTTAGACCAGGGTAGTGCACTACTTTAGACCAGGACCCATAGAAATAGGGTGCCATTTGGGATGCGACCGTTGCCTTGGCCGCTTTGCAGAACTCGCCAGTAACCCAACGGCCACAAAATAAGTGGCTTGAACCCACATACTTCAAATTACAGGGCACTGAGAATCAGAAAATGCTACTCCTGCTTCAAAACGGGTGTTTAAAAATGTCTATGAAGTTTCTACATCCCTTCATATAGGCTGCTCTGCTGCAGCTATGTATCATCACACAATGTTGGTGTTTAAAAATGTCTATGAAGTTTCTACATCCCTTCATATAGGCTGCTCTGCTGCAGCTATGTATCATCACACAATGTTGGTGTTTAAAAATGTCTATGAAGTTTCTACGTTTGTCAGCTGTAGGAAACACTTAAGTCAGCTTAAAACATAAATCATTTCAGTCAGGGAATTCAGCAATCAGGAGAGAACCAGAGAGAGAGAGAGAGAGGAGGAACCCCAGCCTATATGTAGGATGTAGAGTTTATAGAGTTAGAGTTTAGAGAGTTAGATAGAGTTAGAGTTTAGAGAGTTAGATAGAGTTAGAGTTTAGAGAGTTAGATAGAGTTAGAGTTTATAGAGTTAGATAGAGTTAGAGTTTAGAGAGTTAGATAGAGTTAGAGTTTATAGAGTTAGATAGAGTTAGAGTTTAGAGAGTTAGATAGAGTTAGAGTTTATAGAGTTAGATATAGTTAGAGTTTAGAGAGTTAGATATAGTTAGAGTTTAGAGAGTTAGAGTTTAGAGAGTTAGATAGAGTTAGAGTTTAGAGAGTTAGATAGAGTTAGATAGAGTTAGAGTTTAGAGAGTTAGATATAGTTAGAGTTTAGAGAGTTAGAGTTTAGAGAGTTAGATAGAGTTATAGTTTAGAGAGTTAGAGTTTAGAGAGTTAGATAGAGTTAGAGTTTAGAGAGTTAGATATAGTTAGAGTTTAAAGAGTTAGATATAGTTAGAGTTTAGAG
Source organism: Oncorhynchus mykiss (assembly GCF_013265735.2). Taxonomy (NCBI): domain Eukaryota; kingdom Metazoa; phylum Chordata; class Actinopteri; order Salmoniformes; family Salmonidae; genus Oncorhynchus; species Oncorhynchus mykiss. Next base: position 83,573,246 of record NC_048575.1, on the reverse strand, counting down.
AGTTAGAGTTTAGAGAGTTAGATAGAGTTAGAGTTTATAGAGTTAGATATAGTTAGAGTTTAGAGAGTTAGATATAGTTAGAGTTTAGAGAGTTAGAGTTTAGAGAGTTAGATAGAGTTAGAGTTTATAGAGTTAGATAGAGTTAGAGTTTAGAGAGTTAGATATAGTTAGAGTTTAGAGAGTTAGATATAGTTAGAGTTTAGAGAGTTAGAGTTTAGAGAGTTAGATAGAGTTAGAGTTTATAGAGTTAGATAGAGTTAGCGTTTAGAGAGTTAGATATAGTTAGAGTTAAGAAAGTTAGATAGAGTTAGAGTTTAGAGAGTTAGATATAGTTAGAGTTTAGAGAGTTAGATATAGTTAGAGTTTAGAGAGTTAGAGTTTAGAGAGTTAGATAGAGTTAGAGTTTATAGAGTTAGATATAGTTAGAGTTTAGAGAGTTAGATATAGTTAAAGTTTAGAGAGTTAGAGTTTAGAGAGTTAGATAGAGTTAGAGTTTAGAGAGTTAGATATAGTTAGAGTTTAGAGAGTTAGAGTTTATAGAGTTAGATGGAGTAAGAGTTTAGAGAGTTAGATAGAGTTAGAGTTTATAGAGTTAGATAGAGTTAGAGTTTAGAGAGTTAGATAGAGTTAGAGTTTAGAGAGTTAGAGTTTATAGAGTTAGATAGAGTAAGAGTTTAGAGAGTTAGATAGAGTTAGAGTTTATAGAGTTAGATAGAGTTAGAGTTTAGAGAGTTAGATAGAGTTAGAGTTTATAGAGTTAGATAGAGTTAGAGTTTAGAGAGTTAGATATAGTTAGAGTTTAGAGAGTTAGATAGAGTTAGAGTTTAGAGAGTTAGATAGAGTTCGAGTTTAGAGAGTTAGATAGAGTTAGAGTTTAGAGAGTTAGAGTTTATAGAGTTAGATAGAGTAAGAGTTTAGAGAGTTAGATAGAGTTAGAGTTTATAGAGTTAGATAGAGTTAGAGTTTAGAGAGTTAGATATAGTTAGAGTTTAGAGAGTTAGAGTTTAGAGAGTTAGATAGAGTTATAGTTTAGAGAGTTAGAGTTTAGAGAGTTAGATAGAGTTAGAGTTTAGAGAGTTAGATATAGTTAGAGTTTAAAGAGTTAGATATAGTTAGAGTTTAGAGAGTTAGAGTTTAGAGAGTTAGATAGAGTTAGAGTTTATAGAGTTAGATATAGTTAGAGTTTAGAGAGTTAGATATAGTTAGAGTTTAGAGAGTTAGAGTTTAGAGAGTTAGATAGAGTTAGAGTTTATAGAGTTAGATAGAGTTAGAGTTTAGAGAGTTAGATATAGTTAGAGTTTAGAGAGTTAGATATAGTTAGAGTTTAGAGAGTTAGAGTTTAGAGAGTTAGATAGAGTTAGAGTTTATAGAGTTAGATAGAGTTAGCGTTTAGAGAGTTAGATATAGTTAGAGTTAAGAAAGTTAGATAGAGTTAGAGTTTAGAGAGTTAGATATAGTTAGAGTTTAGAGAGTTAGATATAGTTAGAGTTTAGAGAGTTAGAGTTTAGAGAGTTAGATAGAGTTAGAGTTTATAGAGTTAGATATAGTTAGAGTTTAGAGAGTTAGATATAGTTAAAGTTTAGAGAGTTAGAGTTTAGAGAGTTAGATAGAGTTAGAGTTTAGAGAGTTAGATATAGTTAGAGTTTAGAGAGTTAGAGTTTATAGAGTTAGATAGAGTAAGAGTTTAGAGAGTTAGATAGAGTTAGAGTTTATAGAGTTAGATAGAGTTAGAGTTTCGAGAGTTAGATAGAGTTAGAGTTTAGAGAGTTAGAGTTTATAGAGTTAGATAGAGTAAGAGTTTAGAGAGTTAGATAGAGTTAGAGTTTATAGAGTTAGATAGAGTTAGAGTTTAGAGAGTTAGATAGAGTTAGAGTTTATAGAGTTAGATAGAGTTAGAGTTTAGAGAGTTAGATATAGTTAGAGTTTAGAGAGTTAGATAGAGTTAGAGTTTAGAGAGTTAGATAGAGTTAGAGTTTAGAGAGTTAGAGTTTATAGAGTTAGATAGAGTAAGAGTTTAGAGAGTTAGATAGAGTTAGAGTTTATAGAGTTAGATAGAGTTAGAGTTTAGAGAGTTAGATAGAGTTAGAGTTTAGAGAGTTAGAGTTTAGAGAGTTAGATAGAGTTAGAGTTTATAGAGTTAGATAGAGTTAGAGTTTAGAGAGTTAGATGTAGTTAGCGTTTATAGAGTTAGATAGAGTTAGAGTTTAGAGAGTTAGATAGAGTTAGAGTTTAGAGAGTTAGATAGAGTTATAGTTTAGAGAGTTAGAGTTTAGAGAGTTAGATAGAGTTAGAGTTTAGAGAGTTAGATATAGTTAGAGTTTAAAGAGTTAGATATAGTTAGAGTTTAGAGAGTTAGAGTTTAGAGAGTTAGATAGAGTTAGAGTTTATAGAGTTAGATATAGTTAGAGTTTAGAGAGTTAGATATAGTTAGAGTTTAGAGAGTTAGAGTTTAGAGAGTTAGATAGAGTTAGAGTTTATAGAGTTAGATAGAGTTAGAGTTTAGAGAGTTAGATATAGTTAGAGTTTAGAGAGTTAGATATAGTTAGAGTTTAGAGAGTTAGAGTTTAGAGAGTTAGATAGAGTTAGAGTTTATAGAGTTAGATAGAGTTAGCGTTTAGAGAGTTAGATATAGTTAGAGTTAAGAAAGTTAGATAGAGTTAGAGTTTAGAGAGTTAGATATAGTTAGAGTTTAGAGAGTTAGATATAGTTAGAGTTTAGAGAGTTAGAGTTTAGAGAGTTAGATAGAGTTAGAGTTTATAGAGTTAGATATAGTTAGAGTTTAGAGAGTTAGATATAGTTAAAGTTTAGAGAGTTAGAGTTTAGAGAGTTAGATAGAGTTAGAGTTTAGAGAGTTAGATATAGTTAGAGTTTAGAGAGTTAGAGTTTATAGAGTTAGATAGAGTAAGAGTTTAGAGAGTTAGATAGAGTTAGAGTTTATAGAGTTAGATAGAGTTAGAGTTTAGAGAGTTAGATAGAGTTAGAGTTTAGAGAGTTAGAGTTTATAGAGTTAGATAGAGTAAGAGTTTAGAGAGTTAGATAGAGTTAGAGTTTATAGAGTTAGATAGAGTTAGAGTTTAGAGAGTTAGATAGAGTTAGAGTTTATAGAGTTAGATAGAGTTAGAGTTTAGAGAGTTAGATATAGTTAGAGTTTAGAGAGTTAGATAGAGTTAGAGTTTAGAGAGTTAGATAGAGTTAGAGTTTAGAGAGTTAGAGTTTATAGAGTTAGATAGAGTAAGAGTTTAGAGAGTTAGATAGAGTTAGAGTTTATAGAGTTAGATAGAGTTAGAGTTTAGAGAGTTAGATAGAGTTAGAGTTTAGAGAGTTAGAGTTTAGAGAGTTAGATAGAGTTAGAGTTTATAGAGTTAGATAGAGTTAGAGTTTAGAGAGTTAGATATAGTTAGCGTTTAGAGAGTTAGATAGAGTTAGAGTTTAGAGAGTTAGATAGAGTTAGAGTTTAGAGAGTTAGAGTTTAGAAGAGTTAGATAGAGTTAGAGTTTAGAGAGTTAGATAGAGTTAAAGTTTAGAGAGTTAGAGTTTAGAGAGTTAGAGTTTAGAGAGTTAGATATACAGTGCCTTGCGAAAGTATTCGGCCCCCTTGAACTTTGCGTCCTTTTACCACATTTCGGGCTTCAAACATAAAGATATAAAACTTAATTTTTTTTGTGAAGAATCAACAACAAGTGGGACACAATCATGAAGTGGAACGACATTTATTGGATATTTCAAACTTTTTTAACAAATCAAAAACTGAAAAATTGGGCGTGCAAAATTATTCAGCCCCCTTAAGTTAATACTTTGTAGCGCCACTTTTTGCTGTGATTACAGCTGTAAGCCGCTTGGGGTATGTCTCTATCAGTTTTGCACATCGAGAGACTGACATTTTTCCCCATTCCTCCTTGCAAAACAGCTCGAGCTCAGTGAGGTTGGATGGAGAGCATTTGTGAACAGCAGTTATCAGTTCTTTCCACAGATTCTCGATTGGATTCAGGTCTGGACTTTGACTTGGCCATTCAAACACCTGGATATGTTTATTTTTGAACCATTCCATTGTAGATTTTGCTTTATGTTTTGGATCATTGTCTTGTTGGAAGACAAATCTCCGTCCCAGTCTCAGGTCTTTTGCAGACTCCATCAGGTTTTCTTCCAGAATGGTCCTGTATTTGGCTCCATCCATCTTCCCATCAATTTTAACCATCTTCCCTGTCCCTGCTGAAGAAAAGCAGGCCCAAACCATGATGCTGCCACCACCATGTTTGACAGTGGGGATGGTGTGTTCAGGGTGTTGCTTTTACGCCAAACATAACGTTTTGCATTGTTGCCAAAAAGTTCAATTTTGGTTTCATCTGACCAGAGCACCTTCTTCCACATGTTTGGTGTGTCTCCCAGGTGGCTTGTGGCAAACTTTAAACAACACTTTTTATGGATATCTTTAAGAAATGGCATTCTTCTTGCCACTCTTCCATAAAGGCCAGATTTGTGCAATATACGACTGATTGTTGTCCTATGGACAGAGTCTCCCACCTCAGCTGTAGATCTCTGCAGTTCATCCAGAGTGATCACGGGCCTCTTGGCTGCATCTCTGATCAGTCTTCTCCTTGTATGAGCTGAAAGTTTAGAGGGATGGCCAGGTCTTGGTAGATTTGCAGTGGTCTGATACTCCTTCCAATTCAATATTATCGCTTGCACAGTGCTCCTTGGGATGTTTAAAGCTTGGGAAATATTTTTGTATCCAAATCCGGCTTTAAACTTCTTCACAACAGTATCTCGGACCTGCCTGGTGTGTTCCTTGTTCTTCATGATGCTCTCTGCTCTTTTAACGGACCTCTGAGACTATCACAGTGCAGGTGCATTTATACGGAGACTTGATTACACACAGGTGGATTGTATTTATCATCATTAGTCATTTAGGTCAACATTGGATCATTCAGAGCTCCTCACTGAACTTCTGGAGAGAGTTTGCTGCACTGAAAGTAAAGGGGCTGAATAATTTTGCACGCCCAATTTTTCAGTTTTTGATTTGTTAAAAAAGTTTGAAATATCCAATAAATGTCGTTCCACTTCATGATTGTGTCCCACTTGTTGTTGATTCTTCACAAAAAAATACAGTTTTATGTCTTTATGTTTGAAGCCTGAAATGTGGCAAAAGGTCGCAAAGTTCAAGGGGGCCGAATACTTTCGCAAGGCACTGTAGTTAGAGTTTAGAGAGTTAGAGTTTATAGAGTTAGATAGAGTAAGAGTTTAGAGAGTTAGACAGAGTTATAGTTTATAGAGTTACAGTTTATAGAGTTAGAGTTTAGAGAGTTAGATCGAGTTAGAGTTTAGAGAGTTAGAGTTTAGAGAGTTAGATAGAGTTAGAGTTTAGAGAGTTAGAGTTTAGAGAGTTAGAGTTTAGAGAGTTAGATAGAGTTAGATAGAGTTAGAGTTTAGAGAGTTAGAGTTTAGAGAGGTAGATAGAGTTAGATAGAGTTAGAGTTTAGAGAATTAGATAGAGTTAGATAGAGTTAGAGTTTAGAGAGGTGGATAGAGTTAGATAGAGTTAGAGTTTAGAGAGTTAGAGTTTATAGAGTTAGATAGAGTTAGAGTTTAGAGAGTTAGAGTTTAGAGAGTTAGATAGAGTTAGAGTTTAGAGAGTTAGATAGAGTTAGATAGAGTTAGAGTTTAGAGAGTTAGATAGAGTTAGATAGAGTTAGAGTTTAGAGAGTTAGATAGAGTTAGAGTTTAGAGAGTTAGATAGAGTTAGAGTTTATAGAGTTAGATAGAGTTAGAGTTTAGAGAGTTAGATAGAGTTAGAGTTTAGAGAGTTAGACAGAGTTAGAGTTTAGAGAGTTAGAGTTTAGAGAAGTAGATAGAGTTAGATAGAGTTAGAGTTTAGAGAGTTAGAGTTTGGAGAATTAGATAGAGTTAGATCGAGTTAGAGTTTATAGAGTTAGATAGAGTTAGAGTTTAGAGAGTTAGATAGAGTTAGAGTTAGAGACAACGAAAGAGACGTAGCAGTTCTCTATTCATTCCAGGACCTGCGTCTGTTTTCATTTGAACATGTTGGAATGTCACACAGCTGTTCTATGACCTGCAACAACCTGTTTATTACCTGTTATATTACGGCTGTTTGTTATGAGCAGCCCAGAGAAAAGCCAGCCCTCTGAAGGGGCTTGCATTTATTGCTAGCTAGCCGCTTGGCCAGGGTCATGGTTGTTCACTACCTCTGAAACGCCGGAAACCATCATTCAGACTAGACGACAGCTCCGGTAGTCTTCTGAACCATTCAGTCCTAATGAACAGGAATTCATTTTGTGACGGCAACCGCAACTAGATGTACATTTTTAGGCTTCCTGGCAGGTGGCTACACTTCCTGGTGTCCTGGGAAACTGCAGTTGATAAAGACGAGTAGCCTATATTCCCTATATAATGCACTACTTTATACTACAGCCCTATTCTCTATATAGTGCACTACTTTATACTACAGCCCTATTCTCTATATAGTGCACTACTTTATACTACAGCCCTATTCTCTATATAGTGCACTACTTTATACTACAGCCCTATTCTCTATATAGTGCACTACTGCCCTATTACCTATATAGTGCAGTAGTTTACACTACAGCCCTATTCTCTATATAGTGCACTACTTTATACTACAGCCCTATTCTCTATATAGTGCACTACTGCCCTATTACCTATATAGTGCACTACTTTATACTACAGCCCTATTCTCTATATAGTGCACTACTGCCCTATTACCTATATAGTGCACTACTTTACACTACAGCCCTATTCTCTATATAGTGCACTACTTTATACTACAGCCCTATTCCCTATATACTGCACTACTTTATACTACAGCCCCATTCCCTATATAGTGCACTACTGCCCTATTCCCTACATAGTGCACTAGTTTTCACAAGTGCTCTGGTGAGATAGACAGAAGGAACATTTCCCCAGAAACAGAAGAAGAGAAAAAGCCTGTTAATTGTCCTGAATCCTGAATCCTGAATCCTGAATCCCGAATCCTGAATCCTAGCAAGAATCAGGGGTTGAGAATAGCGGAGTTTGACAGTCTGTAGTAAAAACACCAATCAGTCCTTTTCAGACACCAACGTGTCCCAGAAAGACATATGTGTTCCTCCCCCCTTCCACTCCTACAGCCAGTTTCCACATTCTTCTTCTGTTTCCACATTCTTCTTCTGTTTCCACATTCTTCTTCTGTTTCCACATTCTTCTTCTGTTTCCACATTCTTCTTCTGTTTCCACATTCTTCTTCTGTTTCCACATTCTTCTGGCTTTCAAATGACTGGTGGGAAACACGATTTAAGTTTAGCACAAAGTACATGTGGAGAAGAAGAGACTTGTTGAGTTAGTGGATCAAATCAAATTCAAATCAAATGTTGTCTCACGATTCTTAAACAACAGGTGTAGACTAACAGTGAAATGTTTGTTAAACAACAGGTGTAGACTAACAGTGAAATGTTTGGTAAACAACAGGTGTAGACTAACAGTGAAATGTTTGGTAAACAACAGGTGTAGACTAACAGGGAAATGCTTGGTAAACAACAGGTGTAGACTAACAGGGAAATGTTTGGTAAACAACAGGTGTGGACTAACAGGGAAATGCTTACCAATTGCCCTTCCCAACAACGCAGAGAGAAAGAAAATAGATAAATAATATTAAAGTAATAATAAATACACAATGAGTAACTTGGTTTTATACACAGAGTACCAGTACTGAGTCTATGATAACATGGTTTTATACACAGAGTACCAGTACTGAGTCTATGATAACATGGTTTTATACACAGAGTACCAGTACTGAGTCTATGATAACTTGGTTTTATACGCAGAGTACCAGTACTGAGTCTATGATAACTTGGTTATATACACAGAGTACCAGTACTGAGTCTATATACACAGAGTACCAGTACTGAGTCTATGATAACTTGGTTATATACACAGAGTACCAGTACTGAGTCAATGATAACTTGGTTATATACACAGAGTACCAGTACTGAGTCTATATACACAGAGTACCAGTACTGAGTCTATGATAACTTGGTTATATACACAGAGTACCAGTACTGAGTCTATATACACAGAGTACCAGTACTGAGTCTATGATAACATGGTTTTATACACAGAGTACCAGTACTGAGTCAATGATAACATGGTTTTATACACAGAGTACCAGTACTGAGTCTATGATAACATGGTTTTATACACAGAGTACCAGTGCTGAGTCTATATACACAGAGTACCAGTACTGAGTCAATGATAACTTGGTTATATACACAGAGTACCAGTACTGAGTCTATGATAACATGGTTTTATACACAGAGTACCAGTACTGAGTCTATGATAACATGGTTTTATACACAGAGTACCAGTGCTGAGTCTATATACACAGAGTACCAGTACTGAGTCAATGATAACTTGGTTATATACACAGAGTACCAGTACTGAGTCTATGATAACTTGGTTATATACACAGAGTACCAGTACTGAGTCAATGATAACTTGGTTATATACACAGAGTACCAGTACTGAGTCAATGATAACTTGGTTATATACACAGAGTACCAGTACTGAGTCTATGATAACTTGGTTATATACACAGAGTACCAGTACTGAGTCTATGATAGCTTGGTTATATACACAGAGTACCAGTACTGAGTCTATGATAACTTGGTTATATACACAGAGTACCAGTACTGAGTCTATGATAACTTGGTTATATACACAGAGTACCAGTACTGAGTCTATGATAGCTTGGTTATATACACAGAGTACCAGTACTGAGTCTATGATAACTTGGTTATATACACAGAGTACCAGTACTGAGTCTATATACACAGAGTACCAGTACTGAGTCTATGATAACTTGGTTATATACACAGAGTACCAGTACTGAGTCAATGATAACTTGGTTATATACACAGAGTACCAGTACTGAGTCTATGATAACTTGGTTTTATACGCAGAGTACCAGTACTGAGTCTATGATAACTTGGTTATATACACAGAGTACCAGTACTGAGTCTATATACACAGAGTACCAGTACTGAGTCTATGATAACTTGGTTATATACACAGAGTACCAGTACTGAGTCAATGATAACTTGGTTATATACACAGAGTACCAGTACTGAGTCTATATACACAGAGTACCAGTACTGAGTCTATGATAACTTGGTTATATACACAGAGTACCAGTACTGAGTCAATGATAACTTGGTTATATACACAGAGTACCAGTACTGAGTCTATGATAACTTGGTTATATACACAGAGTACCAGTACTGAGTCTATGATAGCTTGGTTATATACACAGAGTACCAGTACTGAGTCTATGATAACTTGGTTATATACACAGAGTACCAGTACTGAGTCTATATACACAGAGTACCAGTACTGAGTCTATGATAACTTGGTTATATACACAGAGTACCAGTACTGAGTCAATGATAACTTGGTTATATACACAGAGTACCAGTACTGAGTCTATGATAACTTGGTTTTATACGCAGAGTACCAGTACTGAGTCTATGATAACTTGGTTATATACACAGAGTACCAGTACTGAGTCTATATACACAGAGTACCAGTACTGAGTCTATGATAACTTGGTTATATACACAGAGTACCAGTACTGAGTCTATGATAACTTGGTTTTATACGCAGAGTACCAGTACTGAGTCTATGATAACTTGGTTTTATACACAGAGTACCAGTACTGAGTCTATGATAACTTGGTTATATACACAGAGTACCAGTACTGAGTCTATATACACAGAGTACCAGTACTGAGTCTATGATAACTTGGTTATATACACAGAGTACCAGTACTGAGTCTATGATAACTTGGTTATATACACAGAGTACCAGTACTGAGTCTATATACACAGAGTACCAGTACTGAGTCTATGATAACTTGGTTATATACACAGAGTACCAGTACTGAGTCTATGATAATTTGGTTATAGACACAGAGTACCAGTACTGAGTCTATGATAACTTGGTTATATACACAGAGTACCAGTACTGAGTCGATGATAACTTGGTTATATACACAGAGTACCAGTACTGAGTCAATGATAGCTTGGCTGTACGTGGTATCAGTACTGAGTCAATGTGCATGGTACGAGGTAATTGAAGTAGATATGTACATACTCTATAGGTAGGGGTAAAGGATAGATAATAGACAGTAACAGCAGTATACTGTAGGTAGGGGTAAAGGATAGATAATAGACAGTAACAGCAGTATACTGTAGGTAGGGGTAAAGGACAGATAATAGACAGTAACAGCATTATACTGTAGGTAGGGGTAAAGGATAGATAATAGACAGTAACAGCAGTATACTGTAGGTAGGGGTAAAGGATAGATAATAGACAGTAACAGCAGTATACTGTAGGTAGGGTTAAAGGATAGATAATAGACAGTAACAGCAGTATACTGTAGGTAGGGGTAAAGGATAGATAATAGACAGTAACAGCAGTATATACTGTAGGTAGGGGTAAAGGATAGATAATAGACAGTAACAGCAGTATACTGTAGGTAGGGGTAAAGGATAGATAATAGACAGTAACAGCAGTATACTGTAGGTAGGGGTAAAGGATAGATAATAGACAGTAACAGCAGTATACTGTAGGTAGGGGTAAAGGATAGATAATAGACAGTAACAGCAGTATACTGTAGGTAGGGGTAAAGGACAGATAATAGACAGTAACAGCAGTATACTGTAGGTAGGGGTAAAGGATAGATAATAGACAGTAACAGCAGTATAATGTAGGTAGGGGTAAAGGATAGATAATAGACAGTAACAGCAGTATACTGTAGGTAGGGGTAAAGGATAGATAACAGACAGTAACAGCAGTATACTGTAGGTAGGGGTAAAGGATAGATAATAGACAGTAACAGCAGTATACTGTAGGTAGGGGTAAAGGATAGATAATAGACAGTAACAGCAGTATACTGTAGGTAGGGGTAAAGGATAGATAATAGACAGTAACAGCAGTATACTGTAGGTAGGGGTAAAGGATAGATAATAGACAGTAACAGCAGTATACTGTAGGTAGGGGTAAAGGATAGATAATAGACAGTAACAGCAGTATACTGTAGGTAGGGGTAAAGGATAGATAATAGACAGTAACAGCAGTATACTGTAGGTAGGGGTAAAGGATAGATAATGTAATGTTTATGTCCAGTGTCCGATGAGCACCGATACATTTTATCTATAATTTATCTTCATTATTTCTCTTCATATGACAAGGATTAAAAAGGATTTGCCAGTAGATTGTCGACAAATGATGATGACTGATGATGATGCTAGCTAAGACTTTGAAAGTATAAAAGTTGACATGATAAGTCCAATCAAAGCTATGGTAGATATAACGTGATTTGATGTCATTCTATCTGTGACCAATGACCTTGAGCCTTCTTGGATGGGCACTTCTAATATAACTCTATGCAGAACCCAAGGGGCTAACATTTTCGAGCTCTAACCTTAGAATTGGGGGTGACGTACTGTCCCATGAGTGACAGAAAACTGAGCCAATCAGGCGCAACGCTCTGTATTTTTCAGCTGGCCCGCCCCACTACAACAGAAAGCATTGGGCTGAAACACCTGCATTTTGGAGCTGCCTTACTGAAGAAAGCAAAAAAGAGACCATGTTGATTGTTATTTTTTATTTGACATTGTTTGCTAACTGACACATATAAATGGCAAAATAACAAGTAAAACAGGCCCCTCCCACATTAAAAAAAATATATATACAGATATATATTTTTTACCTTTAAGTAAACCTTAAATACTGTATTATTGTCTGTATGCAGTGTTGTAACAATGTTCGAATAGTTAAAGTACAAAAGGGAAAATAAATAAACATAAATATAGGTTGTATTTGCAATGTTGTTTGTGCCTCCACTGGTTGCCCTTTTCTTGTGGCAACGGGCCACGCATCTTGCTGCTGTGGTGGCACACTGAGGTATTTCACCTAACAGACATGGTAGTTTATCAGTGTTTGATTAGTTTTTTATCATTCTTTGTGGGTCTGTGTGCTCTGAGGGAAATATGTGTCTCTAATATGGTCGTGCATTTGGCAGGAGGTTAGGAAGTGTAGCTCAGTTTCCACCTCATTTTGTGGGCAGTGTGCACATAGCCTGGCTTCTCTTGAGAGCCAGGTCTGCCTACGGCGGCCTTTCTCAATAGCAAGGCTATGCTCACCGAGTCTGTATACTGTCAAGGATTTTCTTAATTTTGGGTCAGTCACAGTGGTCAGGTATTCTGCCACTGTGTACTCTCTGTTTAGGGCCAAATAGCATTCTAGTTTGCTCTGTTTTTTTGTTAATTCTTTCCAATGTGTCAAGTAATTATCTTTTTGTTTTCTCATGATTTGATTGGGTCTAATTGTGTTGCTGTCCTGGAGCTCTGTGGGGTCTGTTTGTGTTTGTGAACAGAGCCCCAGGACCAGCTTGCTTAGGGGACTCTTCTCCAGGTTCATTTCTCTGTAGATGATAGCTGTGTTATGGAAGGTTTGGGAATCACTTCCTTGTAGGTGGTTGTAGAATTTAACGGCTCTTTTCTGGATTTTGATCATTAGTGGGTATCGGCCTAATTCTGCTCTGCATGCGTTATTTGGTGTTTTACGTTGTAAACTGAGGATACTTTTGCAGAATTCTGCATGCAGTCTCAGTTTGGTGTCTTTGTCATTTTGCGCTGATGTTGGGCGATTAGGCCTGGCTCGCAGTCAGTGTTACATTCCAGTTCTCTCTGTTTGGTTGATTCTTTCCAGTGTGTCAAATAGTACACTTTTTGCTTTCTCATAAATGTGTTTCTGTACTGGGGCTCTGTGGGGTCTGTTTGTGAACAGAGACCCAGAACCATCTGGCTGAGGGGACTCTTCTCTAGGTTCATCTCTCTGTAGTTGAGGGCTTTGTGGTGAAACGTGTGGGCATCGCTTCCTTTTAGGTGGTTGCAGAATTTAACAGCTCTTTTCTGGAGTTTGATAACTAGTGGGTATAGTCTTAATTCTGCTCTGTATGCATTATTTGATGTTTTCCGTTGTACACAGAGGATATATTTTTACAGAATTCTGCATGCAGAGTCTTAATTTGGTGTTTGTCCCATTTAGTGAATTCTTGGTTGGTGAGCAGACCACAGACCTCACAACCATAAAGGGTAAGGGGTTCTATAACTGATAGAAGTATTTTTTTTGCCAGATCGTAATTGGGATGTTGAGTTTTATGTTATTTTTGATGGCATGAGAAGGCACTTCCTGCCTTGTTTCTTAGATCTTTCAAATCAAATCAAAATGTATTGTTCACATACACATATTTAGCAGATGTTATTGGTCCATACACATATTTAACAGATGTTATTGGTCCATATTTAGCAGATGTTATTGGTCCACACACATATTTAGCAGATGTTATTGGTCCATACACATATTTAACAGATGTTATTGGTCCATATTTAACAGATGTTATTGGTCCATACACATATTTAGCAGATGTTATTGCTCGTGTTGCAAAATGCTTGTGTTTCTAGCTCCGACAGTGCAGTTAATATCTAACAATTCACAACAACACACAACAACACACAACAATACACAACAACACACAACAACACACAACAACACACAACAACGCACAACAACGCACAACAACACACAACAACACACAACAACACACAACAACACACAACAATACACAACAACACACAACAACGCACAACAACACACAACAATACACAACAACACACAACAACACACAACAACGCACAACAACACGCAACAATACACAACAACACACAACAACACACAACAACGCACAACAACGCACAACAACACACAACAACACACAACAATACACAACAACACACAACAACACACAACAACGCACAACAACGCACAACAACACACAACAACACACAACAACACACAACAATACACAACAATACACAACAACACACAACAACGCACAACAACGCACAACAACACACAACAACACACAACAACACACAACAACACACAACAACACACAACAACACACAACAACACACAACAATACACAACAACACACAACAATACACAACAATACACACAAATCTGAAAATAAAATAATGGAATTAACACATATATAAATATTAGGAGGAACAATGTCGTAGTGTCATTGACTAAAATACAGTAGAATAGAATACGGTATACTGCGCTGCGTGCTTTCTCTCTCAGTTTATCACTGCCTCATTAAGGTGTCCAGTTGAGCTTATTTCTAAACCTCAGTAACTGTAGTGTGTACAGTACTCTATATATTTAAACCTCAGTAACTGTAGTGTGTACAGTACTCTATATATTTAAACCTCAGTACAGTAATTGTAGTGTGTACAGTACTCTATATATTTAAACCTCAGTAACTGTAGTGTGTACAGTACTCTATATATTTAACCCTCAGTACAGTAATTGTAGTGTGTACAGTACTCTATATATTTAAACCTCAGTAATTGTAGTGTGTACAGTACTCTATATATTTCAACCTCAGTAATTGTAGTGTGTGCAGTACTCTATATATTTAAACCTCAGTAATTGTAGTGTGTTCAGTACTCTATATATTTAAACCTCAGTAATTGTAGTGTGTGCAGTACTCTATATATTTAAACCTCAGTAATTGTAGTGTGTTCAGTACTCTATATATTTAAACCTCAGTAATTGTAGTGTGTGCAGTACTCTATATATTTAAACCTCAGTAATTGTAATGTGTTCAGTACTCTATATATTTAAACCTCAGTAATTGTAGTGTGTACAGTACTCTATATATTTAAACCTCAGTAATTGTAGTGTGTACAGTACTCTATATATTTAAACCTCAGTAATTGTAGTGTGTACAGTACTCTATATATTTAAACCTCAGTAATTGTAGTGTGTACAGTACTCTATATATTTAAACCTCAGTAATTGTAGTGTGTACAGTACTCTATATATTTAAACCTCAGTAATTGTAGTGTGTACAGTACTCTATATATTTAAACCTCAGTACAGTAATTGTAGTGTGTACAGTACTCTATATATTTAAACCTCAGTAAGTGTAGTGTGTACAGTACTCTATATATTTAAACCTCAGTAAGTGTAGTGTGTACAGTACTCTATATATTTAAACCTCAGTACAGTAATTGTAGTGTGTACAGTACTCTATATATTTAAACCTCAGTAATTGTAGTGTGTACAGTACTCTATATATTTAAACCTCAGTAATTGTAGTGTGTACAGTACTCTATATATTTAAACCTCAGTAATTGTAGTGTGTACAGTACTCTATATATTTAAACCTTAGTAATTGTAATGTGTGCAGTACTCTATATATTCTGTACCAATTGAGAACTTTGAGATCTGGATCTTCTCTGGAAAATCATTATTTGAGTCTTTTTGGGGTTCTGGCAGTACTGCTCTATCAGGTCCAGGCTCTGCTGTAGGCCAGGTGCTGTGGGTGTTTACTGTCAGCGCCCAGGTCTGGCAGTACTGCTCTAGCAGGTCCAGGCTCTGCTGTAGGCCAGGTGCTGTGGGTGACAGCAGGCACAGGTCATCTGCCAAGAGAAGGCGTTTAACCTCTGAATTGTGGAGAATAACCGGGGCTGAGGATTTTTCTAAAATAGTGGCCAATTCGTTGATGTAAATATTGAAGAGCGTGGGGCTCAGATTGCAACCCTGGCGAAGGCCCCGCCCCTGCTTAAAGAAATCTGTTATTTTCTTGCCAATTTTGATGCTGCACATATTGCCAGTATACATTGATTTAATTAGGTCAAATGTTTTACCCCCTACACCACTTTCAATGACTTTGTTGAACCATCTTTTCAGTTTGCTGCAGCTAGAGACTGGAAAGAGCTGCACAAACAGTCAAACTGGACAGTTTTTATCTCATTCTCTTCATTTCCTAGACTCAATCATGGACACCCTTACTGACAGTTGTGGATGCTTTGTGTGATGTATTGTTGTCTCTACCTTCTTGCCCTTTGTGCTGTTGTCTGTGTCCAATAATGTTTGTACCCTGTTTTGTGTTGCTGCCATGTTGTGTTGTCATGTTGTGTTGCTACCATGCTGTGTTGTCATGCGTTGCTGCCATTTTGTGTTGCTACCACGTTGTTGTCATGTTGTGTTGCTACCATGCTGTGTTGTCATGCGTTGCTGCCATTTTGTGTTGCTACCACGTTGTTGTCATGTTGTGTTGCTACCATGCTGTGTTGTCATGTGTTGCTGCCATTTTGTTGTTGTGTTTCTACTATGCTGTGTTGTCATGTGTTGCTGCCTTGCTATGTTGTTGTCTCATTAAGTCTCTCTTTATGTAGTGTTGTGTTGTCTCTCTTCATGTAGTGTTGTGTTGTCTCTCTTTATGTAGTGTTGTGTTGTCTCTCTTTATGTAGTGTTGTGGTGTCTCTCTTTATGTAGTGTTGTTTTGTCTCTCTTTACATAGTGTTGTGTTGTCTCTCTTTATGTAGTGTTGTGGTCTCTCTTTATGTAGTGTTGTGTTGTCTCTCATTATGTTGTGTTGTGTTGTCTCTCTTTATGTGGTGTTGTGTTGTCTCTCTTTATGTGGTGTTGTGTTGTCTCTCTTTATGTAGTGTTGTGTTGTCTCTCTTTATGTAGTGTTGTGTTGTCTCTCTTTATGTAGTGTTGTCTCTCTTTATGTAGTGTTGTCTCACTTTATGTAGCGTTGTCTCTCTTTATGTAGTGTTGTCTCTTTTTATGTAGCGTTGTCTCTCTTTATGTAGTGTTGTGTTGTCTCTCTTTATGTAGCGTTGTCTCTCTTTATGTAGTGTTGTGTTGTCTCTCTTTATGTAGTGTTGTCTTAGGTCTCTCTTTATCTAGTGTTGTAGTGTCTCTCTTTACGTAGTGTTGTGTTGTCTCTCTTTATGTAGCATTGTCTCTCTTTATGTAGCATTGTCTCTCTTTATGTAGTGTTGTCTCTCTTTATGTAGTGTTGTGTTGTCTCTCTTTATGTAGCATTGTCTCTCTTTATGTAGCATTGTCTCTCTTTATGTAGTGTTGTCTCTCTTTATGTAGTGTTGTGTTGTCTCTCTTTATGTAGTGTTGTCTTAGGTCTCTCTTTATGTAGTGTTGTGTTGTCTCTCTTTATGTAGTGTTGTCTCTCTTTATGTAGTGTTGCCTCTCTTTATGTAGTGTTGTCTCTCTTTATGTAGTGTTGTCTCTCTTTATGTAGTGTTGTCTCTCTTTATGTAGTGTTGTCTCTCTTTATGTAGTGTTGTCTCTCTTTATGTAGTGTTGTCTCTCTTTATGTAGCGTTGTCTCTCTTTATGTAGTGTTGTGTTGTCTCTCTTTATGTAGTGTTGTGTTGTCTCTCTTTATGTAGTGTTGTATTGTCTCTCTTTATGTAGTGTTGTGTTGTCTCTCTTTATGTAGTGTTGTCTCTCTTTATGTAGTGTTGTCTCACTTTATGTAGCGTTGTCTCTCTTTATGTAGTGTTGTCTCTTTTTATGTAGCGTTGTCTCTCTTTATGTAGTGTTGTGTTGTCTCTCTTTATGTAGCGTTGTCTCTCTTTATGTAGTGTTGTGTTGTCTCTCTTTATGTAGTGTTGTCTTAGGTCTCTCTTTATCTAGTGTTGTAGTGTCTCTCTTTACGTAGTGTTGTGTTGTCTCTCTTTATGTAGCATTGTCTCTCTTTATGTAGCATTGTCTCTCTTTATGTAGTGTTGTCTCTCTTTATGTAGTGTTGTGTTGTCTCTCTTTATGTAGTGTTGTCTCTATGTAGTGTTGCCTCTCTTTATGTAGTGTTGTCTCTCTTTATGTAGTGTTGTCTCTCTTTATGTAGTGTTGTCTCTCTTTATGTAGTGTTGTCTCTCTTTATGTAGTGTTGTCTCTCTTTATGTAGCGTTGTCTCTCTTTATGTAGTGTTGTGTTGTCTCTCTTTATGTAGCGTTGTCTCTCTTTATGTAGTGTTGCGTTGTCTCTCTTTATGTAGCGTTGTCTCTCTTTATGTAGTGTTGTGTTGTCTCTCTTTATGTAGTGTTGTGTTGTCTCTCTTTATGTAGTGTTGTGTTTTCTCTCTTCATGTAGTGTTGTGTTGTCTCTCTTTATGTAGTGTTGTGTTGTCTCTCTTTATGTAGTGTTGTGTTGTCTCTCTTTATGTAGTGTTGTGTTGTCTCTCTTTATGTAGTGTTGTGTTGTCTCTCTTTATGTAGTGTTGTGTTGTCTCTCTTCATGTAGCGTTGTCTCTCTTTATGTAGTGTTGTCTCTCTTTATGTAGCGTTGTCTCTCTTTATGTAGCGTTGTCTCTCTTTATGTAGTGTTGTGTTGTCTCTCTTTATGTATTGTTGTCTTAGGTCTCTCTTTATGTAGTGTTGTGTTGTCTCTCATTATGTATTGTTGTCTTAGGTCTCTCTTTATGTAGTGTTGTCTCTCTTTATGTAGTGTTGTCTCTCTTGTTTTGTGTTTTGTCCTGTGTTATTATTTAATTAATTTGTATTTTTAATTCCAGCCCCCAACCCCAAAGGAGGCATTTTGGTAGGCCGTCATTGTAAATAAGAATGTATTTTTAACTGTCTTGCCTAGTTAAATAAAGGTTCAATAAAAATAAATAATAAAAATAAATCCTGCATGACAAATAGGATCAAATGCTTTTTGGAAGTCGATAAAGCAAGCGTTTTGGTCTTAATCTGGTGAACATGTTTATCTATCAGGGTGTTTAGGATCGTCGTACGATGTTTTGGTATAAATCCAAGATGGCTTTTACTCAAGACATTGTGCTTATTAAGGAAGTTTAGAACTCTTACATTTATAAATCTACATAAAACCTTCCCCAGGTTACTGTTCACACAAATGCCTCTGTAAATTGTTAGGTTCAAATTTGTCTCCGTTCTTAAAGATTGGGGTTATGAGTCCTTGATTCCAGATGTCAGGGAAATAACCTCAGGATCAAATTAAACAGCCATCAGGTACACATGTTTTTATTTAGTTCTTTGAGGGCCTGAAGTTTCTTATATATATATTTCTTATAGAAAATATCTTATATCCTGGTCCTTATAGAGCTCCTGGTCAGTAATAGTTTAGTTCCTTATAGAGCTCCTGGTCAGTAATAGTTTAGTTTCTTATAGAGCTCATGGTCAGTAATAGTTTAGTTCCTTATAGAGCTCCTGGTCAGTAATAGTTTAGTTCCTTATAGAGCTCCTGGTCAGTAATAGTTTAGTTCCATATAGAGCTCCTGGTCAGTAATAGTTTAGTTTCTTATAGAGCTCCTGGTCAGTAATAGTTTAGTTCCTTATAGAGCTCCTGGTCAGTAATAGTTTAGTTCCTTATAGAGCTCCTGGTCAGTAATAGTTTAGTTCCTTATAGAGCTCCTGGTCAGTAATAGTTTAGTTTCTTATAGAGCTCCTGGTCAGTAATAGTTTAGTTTCTTATAGAGCTCCTGGTCAGTAATAGTTTAGTTTCTTATAGAGCTCCTGGTCAGTAGTTGTTTAGTTTCTTATAGAGCTCCTGGTCAGTAATAGTTTAGTTCCTTATAGAGCTCCTGGTCAGTAATAGTCTAGTTCCTTATAGAGCTCCTGGTCAGTAATAGTTTAGTTTCTTATAGAGCTCCTGGTCAGTAATAGTTTAGTTCCTTATAGAGCTCCTGGTCAGTAATAGTTTAGTTTCTTATAGAGCTCCTGGTCAGTAATAGTTTAGTTCCTTATAGAGCTCCTGGTCAGTAATAGTTTAGTTTCTTATAGAGCTCCTGGTCAGTAATAGTTTAGTTTCTTATAGAGCTCCTGGTCTGTAATAGTTTAGTTTCTTATAGAGCTCCTGGTCAGTAATAGTTTAGTTTCTTATAGAGCTCCTGGTCAGTAATAGTTTAGTTTCTTATAGAGCTCCTGGTCAGTAATAGTTTAGTTTCTTATAGAGCTCCTGGTCAGTAATAGTTTAGTTTCTTATAGAGCTCCTGGTCTGTAATAGTTTAGTTTCTTATAGAGCTCCTGGTCAGTAATAGTTTAGTTTCTTATAGAGCTCCTGGTCAGTAATTGGGGAGTCCAGTGGATTTTGATTGTCCTTTATAGCTTTTTCTAATCCATTCAGCTTCTCATGAACTTGGTAATTGTAGTTTTTGTTTTTAGAGGGTGCTGTTTATATCACGTCTCCCGAGTGGCTCAGCGGTCTAAGGCACTGCATCTCAGCGCAAGAGGTGTCACTACAGTCCCTGGTTAAAATCCAGGCTGTATCACATCCGACTGTGATTGTGAGTTCCATCGAGCGGCGCACAATTGGCCCAGCGTCGCCCGGGTTACGCTTTGGTTGGGATAGGCTGTCATTGTAAATAAGAATTTGTTAACTGACTTGCATAGTTAAATAACAACATGGGTTGTCCATATACCACTGTTTCGTATCACTAATTACTCTAGTTTAGGTTTTTCCGATTTGGCCAGAAGTTGTTTGTGTTTATGGACTCCTCAGTTTATGTCAGCTGCTTGCTGTTGTACTGTGTTTTTTTTTTGGTTCTGAGTGTTACATTTATAGAGTTTTAAAGCCTCACAGTAATGAAGGCGTAATTCACCATTATTTGGGTCTCTGTGCTTTTGGTTTGATAGTCGTCATCTGTGGTCTTTTTTTGGTTTGATAGTCGTCATCTGTGGTCTTTTTTTGGTTTGATAGTCGTCATCTGTGGTCTTTTTTGGTTTGATAGTCGTCATCTGTGGTCTTTTTTGGTTTGATAGTCGTCATCTGTGGTCTTTTTTTGGTTTGATAGTCGTCATCTGTGGTCTTTTTTTGGTTTGATAGTCGTCATCGGTGGTCTTTTTTTGGTTTGATAGTCGTCATCTGTGGTCTTTTTTTGGTTTGATAGTCGTCATCTGTGGTCTTTTTTTGGTTTGATAGTCGTCATCTGTGGTCTTTTTTTGGTTTGATAGTCGTCATCTGTGGTCTTTTTTTGGTTTGATAGTCGTCATCTGTGGTCTTTTTTTGGTTTGATAGTCGTCATCTGTGGTCTTTTTTGGTTTGATAGTCGTCATCTGTGGTCTTTTTTGGTTTGATAGTCGTCATCTGTGTTTTTTTTTGGTTTGATAGTCGTCATCTGTGGTCTTTTTTGGTTTGATAGTCGTCATCTGTGGTCTTTTTTGGTTTGATAGTCGTCATCTGTGGTCTTTTTTGGTTTGATAGTCGTCATCTGTGGTCTTTTTTGGTTTGATAGTCGTCATCTGTGGTCTTTTTTTGGTTTGATAGTCGTCATCTGTGGTCTTTTTTGGTTTGATAGTCGTCATCTGTGGTCTTTTTTGGTTTGATAGTCGTCATCTGTGGTCTTTTTTTGGTTTGATAGTCGTCATCTGTGGTCTTTTTTTGGTTTGATAGTCGTCATCTGTGGTCTTTTTTTGGTTTGATAGTCGTCATCTGTGGTCTTTTTTGGTTTGATAGTCGTCATCTGTGGTCTTTTTTGGTTTGATAGTCGTCATCTGTGGTCTTTTTTTGGTTTGATAGTCGTCATCTGTGGTCTTTTTTGGTTTGATAGTCGTCATCTGTGGTCTTTTTTGGTTTGATAGTCGTCATCTGTGGTCTTTTTTTGGTTTGATAGTCGTCATCTGTGGTCTTTTTTTGGTTTGATAGTCGTCATCTGTGGTCTTTTTTGGTTTGATAGTCGTCATCTGTGGTCTTTTTTGGTTTGATAGTCGTCATCTGTGGTCTTTTTTTGGTTTGATAGTCGTCATCTGTGGTCTTTTTTTGGTTTGATAGTCGTCATCTGTGGTCTTTTTTTGGTTTGATAGTCGTCATCTGTGGTCTTTTTTTGGTTTGATAGTCGTCATCTGTGGTCTTTTTTTGGTTTGATAGTCGTCATCTGTGGTCTTTTTTTGGTTTGATAGTCGTCATCTGTGGTCTTTTTTTGGTTTGATAGTCGTCATCTGTGGTCTTTTTTTGGTTTGATAGTCGTCATCTGTGGTCTTTTTTTGGTTTGATAGTCGTCATCTGTGGTCTTTTTTTGGTTTGATAGTCGTCATCTGTGGTCTTTTTTTGGTTTGATAGTCGTCATCTGTGGTCTTTTTTTGGTTTGATAGTCGTCATCTGTGGTCTTTTTTTGGTTTGATAGTCGTCATCTGTGGTCTTTTTTTGGTTTGATAGTCGTCATCTGTGGTCTTTTTTTGGTTTGATAGTCGTCATCTGTGGTCTTTTTTTGGTTTGATAGTCGTCATCTGTGGTCTTTTTTTGGTTTGATAGTCGTCATCTGTGGTCTTTTTTTGGTTTGATAGTCGTCATCTGTGGTCTTTTTTTGGTTTGATAGTCGTCATCTGTGGTCTTTTTTTGGTTTGATAGTCGTCATCTGTGGTCTTTTTTTGGTTTGATAGTCGTCATCTGTGGTCTTTTTTTGGTTTGATAGTCGTCATCTGTGGTCTTTTTTTGGTTTGATAGTCGTCATCTGTGGTCTTTTTTTGGTTTGATAGTCGTCATCTGTGGTCTTTTTTTGGTTTGATAGTCGTCATCTGTGGTCTTTTTTTGGTTTGATAGTCGTCATCTGTGGTCTTTTTTTGGTTTGATAGTCGTCATCTGTGGTCTTTTTTTGGTTTGTTTGTCGTCATTTGACTGAAATTTATTGTTGATGTTTCTGTACATGTTTTTGTTGTATTGCTTTCTGGTATTTTTTTGTGCTGTTTTGGGCCCATCTGTATAAATGTCTGATGTTGTACGGCTTACGGCTTACTGGGCTGTGAATGTTGTTTCCATGTCTGCTCTCTTGAGGAACAAGGTCGTTTAGCTGTTATCAGATAGAGTGGCTAGTGGCTTGATGGTGAATGAGCTGAGAGAGAAAGGGTCCATGTCTGTGATCATATCTACTGTGCTGTGGTCAAGAGGTGCTGTCACCTGTTGTTTCTATGGGGGCAGATGAAGACAGTTAGAGACACTATGGCCTGTAATAAAGCTGTCCCCTGGTCAATAGATCAGGCAGTGTTCCTGTATGTGCATTTGTGTCCCCACAGATGAACACATTTCCCTGGGCCTGGAAAGGGAAGATCTCCTCTGAGTAACAGGGGGATTCTGAGGGGGCGATATATATTGCAGTTTTAATCAAATTTGATATTTACCAATTTTGAAGGGATGAATTTGATTTTGTAGTTCAGATTTGTACCAAATGATCAATCATCCGGAGTCTCTGCCTCTATTGACAGAGCTGTGTTTCTGTGACGGCATAGTGACCTCTCTGTAGCCTGTGGGGCAGTGATGGCACAGTGACCTCTCTGTAGCCTGTGGGACAGTGATGGCACAGTAACCTCTCTGTAGACTGTGGGACAGTGATGGCACAGTAACCTGTCTGTAGCCTGTGGGACAGTGATGGCACAGTAACCTCTCTGCAGACTGTGGGACAGTGATGGCACAGTAACCTCTCTGTAGCCCGTGGGACAGTGATGGCACAGTGACCTCTCTGTAGCCTGTGGGATAGTGACGGCACAGTAACCTCTCCGTAGCCTGTGGGACAGTGATGGCACAGTAACCTCTCTGTAGCCTGTGGGACAGTGATGGCACAGTAACCTGTCTGTAGCCTGTGGGACAGTGATGGCACAGTAACCTGTCTGTTGCCTGTGGGACAGTGATGTCACAGTGACCTCTCTGTAGCCTGTGGGACAGTGATGGCACAGTAACCTGTCTGTAGCCTGTGGGACAGTGATGGCACAGTAACCTCCCTGTAGACTGTGGGACAGTGATGGCACAGTAACCTCTCTGTAGCCTGTGGGACAGTGATGGAACAGTAACCTCTCTGTAGCATGTGGGACAGTGATGGCACAGTAACCTCTCTGTAGCCTGTGGGACAGTGATGGAACAGTGACCTCTCTGTAGCCTGGGTTTCTGTGACGGCACAGTGACCTCTCTGAGGCCTGTGTTTCAGTGACGGCACAGTAACCTCTCTGTAGCCTGTGGGACAGTGATGGCACAGTAACCTCTCTGTAGCCTGTGGGACAGTGATGGCACAGTAACCTCTCTGTAGCCTATGGGACAGTGATGGCACAGTAACCTCTCTGTAGACTGTGGGACAGTGATGGCACAGTAACCTCTCTGTAGCCTGTGTTTCTGTGACGGCACAGTGACCTCTCTGTAGCCTATGGGACAGTGATGGCACAGTAACCTCTCTGTAGCCTGTGGGACAGTGATGGCACAGTAACCTCTCTGTAGCCTGTGGGACAGTGATGGAACAGTGACCTCTCTGTAGCCTGGGTTTCTGTGACGGCACAGTGACCTCTCTGAGGCCTGTGTTTCAGTGACGGCACAGTAACCTCTCTGTTGCCTGTGGGACAGTGATGGCACAGTAACCTCTCTGTAGCCTGTGGGACAGTGATGGAACAGTAACCTCTATGTAGCCTGTGGGACAGTGATGGCACAGTGACCTCTCTGTAGCCTGTGTTTCTGTGACGGCACAGTGACCTCTCTGTAGCCTGTGGGATAGTGACGGCACAGTAACCTCTCCGTAGCCTGTGGGACAGTGATGGCACAGTAACCTCTCTGTAGCCTGTGGGACAGTGATGGCACAGTAACCTCTCTGTAGCCTGTGGGACAGTGATGGCACAGTAACCTCTCTGTAGCCTATGGGACAGTGATGGCACAGTGACCTCTCTGTAGCCTGTGGGACAATGATGGCACAGTGACCTCTCTGTAGCCTATGGGACAGTGATGGCACAGTGACCTCTCTGTAGCCTGTGGGACAATGATGGCACAGTGACCTCTCTGTAGCCTGTGGGACAATGATGGCACAGTGACCTCTCTGTAGCCTGTGGGACAGTGATGGCACAGTGACCTCTCTGTAGCCTGTGTTTCTGTGACGGCACAGTGACCTCTCTGTAGCCTGTGGGATAGTGACGGCACAGTAACCTCTCCGTAGCCTGTGGGACAGTGATGGCACAGTAACCTCTCTGTAGCCTGTGGGACAGTGATGGCACAGTAACCTCTCTGTAGCCTGTGGGACAGTGATGGAACAGTGACCTCTCTGTAGCCTGGGTTTCTGTGACGGCACAGTGACCTCTCTGAGGCCTGTGTTTCAGTGACGGCACAGTAACCTCTCTGTAGCCTGTGGGACAGTGATGGCACAGTAACCTCTCTGTAGCCTGTGGGACAGTGATGGCACAGTAACCTCTCTGTAGCCTATGGGACAGTGATGGCACAGTGACCTCTCTGTAGCCTGTGGGACAATGATGGCACAGTGACCTCTCTGTAGCCTGTGGGACAATGATGGCACAGTGACCTCTCTGTAGCCTGTGGGGCAGTGATGGCACAGTGACCTCTCTGTAGCCTGTGGGACAGTGAGTGAGGATGTCTATCTTGATCCATGTCTCCTGCAGAATGATTTGTTTTTGCTCCAGTGTAAAACTCTTCAGTCTAAAAGGTTGATGAGTTTAGGCTCTGAATGTTCCACATGTTAACTGATTTCATGTTGTAAAAAGAAAGAACAGGAAAGTCAGAAATACAGTAACTACCACATTTCTAAGTTGTTCAGAGTGAGATAAACAGGACAGTCAGAAATACAGTAACTACCAAACTTCTAAGTTGTTCAGAGTGAGATAAACAGGACAGTCAGAAATACAGTAACTACCAAACTTCTAAGTTGTTCAGAGTGAGATAAACAGGACAGTCAGAAATACAGTAACTACCAAACTTCTAAGTTGTTCAGAGTGAGATAAACAGGGCAGTCAGAAATACAGTAACTACCAAACTTGTATGTTGTTCAGAGTGAGATAAACAGGGCAGTCAGAAATACAGTAACTACCATTTTTCTAAGTTGTTCAGAGTGAGATAAACAGGGCAGTCAGAAATACAGTAACTACCAAACTTCTAAGTTGTTCAGAGTGAGATAAACTGGATAAACAGCAAACACTCTAGATTTTTCTTCTCCCCATCTTCCTATTCATCGAACTAGTGAACTTTTAGTACAATAGCTTTGTGTCTCTCCCCCCTTCTCTGTGCTTGAAGCCGGTCCAAAGCTCCTGTGGCCAGCAGTAGTTCCACGTCCCTTTAGAAGCAGCATGCCATGAGACTGTGAATAACAGCAGGGTTTCTGCTGTGAACCAGGGATTCTGCTGTGAACCAGGGATTCTGCTGTGAACCAGGGGGCCAATCTGCTGTGAACCAGGGGGCCAATCTGCTGTGAACCAGGGGGCCAATCTGCTGTGAACCAGGGTTTCTGCTGTGAACCAGGGGGCCAATCTGCTGTGAACCAGGGGGCCAATCTGCTGTGAACCAGGGTTTCTGCTGTGAACCAGGGTTTCTGCTGTGAACCAGGGGGCCAATCTGCTGTGAACCAGGGATTCGCTGTGAACCAGGGTTTCTGCTGTGAACCAGGGGGCCAATCTGCTGTGAACCAGGGATTCGCTGTTAACCAGGGTTTCTGCTGTGAACCAGGGTTTCTGCTGTGAACCAGGGTTTCTGCTGTGAACCCGGGTTTCTGCTGTGAACCAGGGGGCCAATCTGCTGTGAACCAGGGATTCGCTGTGAACCAGGGTTTCTGCTGTGAACCAGGGGGCCAATCTGCAGATGGTGGGATGTGTCTGAACTGTGGTAGGATACTGTGATAGGATACTGTGGTAGGATGCTGTGGTATGATACTGTGGTAGTTGTACTGTGGTAGGATACTGTGGTAGGATACTGTGGTAGTTATACTGTGGTAGTTATACTGTGGTAGGATACAGTGGTAGTTATACTGTGGTAGGATACTGTGGTAGGATTCTGTGGTAGTTATACTGTGGTAAGATACTGTGGTAGTTATACTGTGGTAGGATACTGTGGTAGTTATACTGTGGTAGGATACTGTTTTAGGATACTGTGGTAGTTATACTGTGGTAGGATACTGTGGTAGTTATACTGTGGTAGGATACTGTTTTAGGATACTGTGGTAGTTATACTGTGGTAGGATACTGTGGTAGTTACACTGTGGTAGGATACTGTGGTAGTTATACTGTGGTAGGATACTGTTTTAGGATACTGTGGTAGTTATACTGTGGTAGGATACTGTGGTAGGATGCTGTGGTAGGATACTGTGGTAGGATGCTGTGGTAGTTATACTGTGGTAGGATACAGTGGTAGGATACAGTGGTAGTTATACTGTGGTAGGATGCTGTGGTAGGATGCTGTGGTAGGATACTGCGGTAGTTATGCTGTGGTAGGATGCTGTGGTAGTTATACTGTGGTAGTTATACTGTGGTAGGATACTGTGGTAGGATACTGCGGTAGTTATACTGTGGTAGGATGCTGTGGTAGGATACTGCGGTAGTTATACTGTGGTAGGATGCTGTGGTAGTTATACTGTGGTAGGATACTGTGGTAGGATGCTGTGGTAGGATGCTGTGGTAATATAACATTATTGTTTTGGTAAGGAGAACAGCACCTGGATGAAAGCATGCTGCAGCAGCATTGTGGTTGTGGCTGACCAGAGGTGATCTGACATCCTGGCCAGAACAGAGGTCAACCCCAATGCTGAGATGACCCAACATACTGGCCAGAACAGAGGTCAACCCTAATGCTGAGGTGACCCAACATACTGGCCAAAACAGAGATCAACCCTAATGCTGAGGTGACCTGGTATACTGGCCAGAACAGAGGTCAACCCTAATGCTGAGGTGACCTGGTATACTGGCCAGAACAGAGGTCAACCCCAATGCTGAGGTGACCTGGTATACTGGCCAAAACAGAGGTCAACCCTAATGCTGAGGTGACCTGGTATACTGGCCAGAACAGAGGTCAACCCTAATGCTGAGGTGACCTGGTATACTGGCCAGAACAGAGGTCAACCCTAATGCTGAGGTGACCTGGTATACTGGCCAGAACAGAGGTCAACCCTAATGCTGAGGTGACCTGGTATACTGGCCAGAACAGAGGTCAACCCCAATGCTGAGGTGACCTGGTATACTGGCCAGAACAGACGTCAACCCTAATGCTGAGGTGACCTGGTATACTGGTCAGAACAGAGGTCAACCCCAATGCTGAGGGGTGGTGTGAACAACCTGTTCATTACACACAGACAATAATGATACAGCCCCTGAAACAACGGTTAAGACTACGGTCTATTGAGATGACATCATCTTTTGGACATTCATCAGTCCCCAGACAAACCTGGGTGTGACTTCATACAACAAACAGAACTGACCCAAGGAATGGACATTCGAACGACGATCTTAGATCTCAGTCATATAAAGGTTTTAGGAAACTCACACGAGCAGAGGAAGGGGGGAAAAAAAGTATTTTTGTGGTTCCAGATGCTCCTACAGCTAGGATGAATCAGATCAGAGGGCTGGGAGCCTGTTTAAGAACACAGTAGACCTAAACCAGAGACAGAAGGGCTAACCCAGATATGTCACAGGGGGCTATAAAGTTAAAGCATCTGTTTACAACATTTTCTCAACCAAATATGGTAGTGAGAGGAAGTCCAGTGGCAGGAAGTGGGAGAGGATCCTTTGTAGCTCAGTTGGTAGAGCATGGTGCTTGTCACGCCAGAGTAGTGGGTTCGACTCTCCACCACTCATAAGTAAAATGTATACACACATGACTGACTATAAGCCGCTTTGGGTAAAAGGGTCTGCCAAATGGCATATTAAAGAGGCTGAACCTAGGCGAAACTGGGCTGACATTCTGTAAATGTTCTCAAAGATTAAATATCTGATCTCAATTAATGTTTCTGTTCCCAAAACTCAAATCTGTCACAAACTAAGTTTTATAGACATTATGCTTTGCCAAAAATGTACATTGTTTAGGAGAGCAAGGTCGAATTTAGTTTGTGCATGTCCCTAACAAAAATATGCAAATACATGCTACAAAACGCCAACAGGATCTTGCTAGCTCGTGCTTGGCTTTGCCCACCTCCTGCCCATTATGCTTAATTTGCTCTCAAAGTAAACGACACAGATGAACTATCTTGGGTTAGTTATACATATCTTTGACTTACCTGCTTAATGCTCACATGGTTGTGTAGGTGCAGCTTAGGCTTGGTTAAAGCATCTCTTTATCAAGATGGGAAAGAGGAGGAGGAGAGAGAGAAGGAGAAGAGGAGAGAGGAGGAGAGAGAAGGAGAGAAGAGGAGAGAGAATGAGAGAGGAATAAAGAGGAGGGGAGAGGAGGAGAGAGAAGGGGAGAGAAGGAGAGAGGAGGGGAGAGAAGGGGAGAGAAGGAGAGAGGAGGGGAGAGAAGGAGAGAGAAGGAAAGAGGAGGGGACAGGAGGAAAGAGGAGGGGAGAGGAGGAGAGAGAATGAGAGAGGAGGGGAGTGGAGGAGAGAGCAGGGGAGAGGAGGAAAGAGGAGGGGAGAGGAGGGGAGAGGAGGAGAGAGCAGGGGAGAGGAGAGGAGGGGAGAGGAGGAGAGAGCAGGGGAGAGGAGAGGAGGGGAGAGGAGGAAAGAGGAGGGGAGAGGAGGGGAGAGGAGGGGAGAGCAGGGGAGAGCAGGGGAGAGGAGAGGAGGGGCGAGCAGGGGAGAGGAGAGCAGGGGAGAGGAGGGGAGAGGAGAGGAGAGGAGGAGAGAGCAGGGGAGAGCAGGGGAGAGGAGAGGAGAGGCGGGGAGAGAATGAGAGAGGAGGGGAGAGGAGAGGAGGGGAGAGGAGAGGAGAGGAGGGGAGAGGAGAGGAGGGGAGAGGAGAGGAGAGGAGGGGAGAGCCTGTTCATGGACTCAGGAACATCAAAGTGGGCTTTGTTTTACTTCTCTTATTTTTTTCTGCTGGAAACTTAGGAACATTAGACAATGTACTTAGGGAAGGTAACCAGAACTGGGCCCAGGGGTTGGGCTCTATTCAGACCTGGAACCAGGGGTTGGGCTCTATTCAGAGATGGAACCAGAGGTTGGACTCTACTCAGAGCTTGAACCAGGGATTGGGCTCTACTCAGAGCTGGAACCAAGGGTTGGACTCTACTCAGAGCTGGAACCAGGGATTGGGCTCTTCTCAGACCTGAAACCAGGGGTTGGGCTCTACTCAGACCTGGAACCAGGGATTGGGCTCTACTCAGACCTGGAATCAGGGGTTGGGCTCTACTCAGAGCTGGAACCAGGGATTGGGCTCTACTCAGACCTGGAACCAGGGGTTGGGCTCTACTCAGACCTGGAACCAGGGGTTGGGCTCTATTCAGAGCTGGAACCAGGGGTTGGGCTCTACTAAGGAACCAGGGGTTGGACTCCACTCAGAGCTGGAACCAGGGATTGGACTCTACTCAAGAACCAGGGATTGGACTCTACTCAGAGCTGGAACCAGGGATTGGACTCTACTCAGAGCTGGAACCAGGGGTTGGGCTCTACTCAAGAACCAGGGGTTGGACTCTACTCAGAGCTTGAACCAGGGGTTGGACTCAGCTCAGAGCTGGAACCAGGGATTGGACTCTACTCAAGAACCATGTGTTGGGCTCTACTCAGAGCTTGAACCAAGGGGTTGGACTCTACTCAGATCTTGAACCAGGGGTTGGACTCTACTCAGACCTGGAACCAGGGGTTGGGCTCTACCCAGACCTGGAACCAGGGGTTGGGCTCTACTCAGACCTGGAACCAGGGGTTGGGTTCTACTCAGACCTGTAACCAGGGGTTGGGCTCTACTCAGACCTGTAACCAGGGGTTGGGCTCTACTCAGACCTGTAACCAGGGGTTGGGCTCTACTCAGGAACCAGGGGTTGGACTCTACTCAGAGCTTGAACAAGGGGTTGGACTCTACTCAAGAACCAGGGATTGGACTCTACTCAGAGCTGGAACCAGGGATTTGACTCTACTCAGAGCTGGAACCAGGGGTTGGGCTCTTCTCAGAGCTGGAACCAGGGGCTGGACTCTACTCAGAGCTGGAACCAGGGGTTGGGCTCTACTCAGGAACCAGGGGTTGGACTCTACTCAGAGCTTGAACCAGGGGTTGGACTCCACTCAGAGCTGGAACCAGGGATTGGACTCTACTCAAGAACCAGGGGTTGGGCTCTACTCAGAGCTGTAACCAGGGGTTGGACTCTACTCAGACCTGTAACCATAGTGTCACGTAGAGTAGGCCAGAAGGCTAAACTGGATAACCTAACCTCTATCAAAATAAAAAGGTGGCGGAGCCACAAAAGTTCTTCTGTGCAAAGGTGTTTATTTACAAGTGATTCCGGAACAAAAAACAACAGTACTGCCATCAACGTCTACCTTATGGGACAGCTTAAAAACAATGCTGCCCCATCCACAGCTCAATCCAAAAAAATGCCCTCCTTAGAGACTGGAGAGAGGCTCCTTTTGTAGGGCTAGCCCCTCCCCTCAGAACAATTAACCCTAATTAATTAATCAATTAACAATACAAACCTACATTTTCCATGAACTAAACATACTAAAGGATATACATTGCAACACGGTTTTAAACAATATCACAACATAACATTTACAACATTACATCACTACTGACAATATCTTTCAATATGCCCATATGCATTAATGAGCCATTTGGGACAGGGACTATAAAGCCAACCCAATTCCCTTAGCTCGGGTCCTTTTCCAGCATACCCGGAAGCTACAGAGATGGAGAGAGAGGAACAGAACAAACAAACAATGCGCTCATCCACAACATTGATAAGTATAATACTTATTGTATCTCTCAAATATGAACATTGACAAGTGTGAAATGCCTGCACCAAGACAGAAGTTAATTTGTGTGTCGACCCACATTGTTAACTTACGGTATAATGGCGCAGGGAGGAGTGATGAATATGTGTGTGCGTTAAAGAACCAAATGCTGCCCGCGGCCAGTGACGGACTTCTACGTCACATTACCTTCCTCCTCTCCTGAAGCGACCATGTTCAGGAGCCTTGATAGGTAGTCCGCAGTAACGTTCTCTTTTCCTGCCTTGTGACGGACACAGAACCTGAAGGGCTGGAGCTCCAGATACCACCTGGTCACACGAGAATTCCGGTCCTTCATGGTCTGGATCCAGGTCAGTGCTCTGTGGTCCGTGTGCAGGTCAAATTCCCTCCCAAGAAGGTAGTAACGGAGGCTATCTAGGGCCCACTTTATAGCCAGGCACTCCTTTTCGATTGTAGAATACCTGGTTTCCCTGGGCAACAGCTTCCGTCGGTAGCTGTTCTACGTCACACATAGGTTGGGCTCTACTCAGACCTGTAACCAGGGGTTATCTCTACTCAGACCTGGAACAAGGGGTTGGACTCTACTCAGACCTGTAACCAGGGCTTGGGCTCTACTCAGAGCTTGAACCAAGGGGTTGGACTCTACTCAGAGCTTGAAACAGGAGTTGGGCTGTACTCAGAGCTTGAACCAGGGGTTGGACTCTACTCAGACATGTAACCAGGGATTGGGCTCTTCTCAGACCTGAAACCAGGGGTTGGGCTCTACTCAGACCTGGAACCAGGGATTGGGCTCTACTCAGACCTGGAACCAGGGGTTGGGCTCTACTCAGACCTGGAACCAGGGATTGGGCTCTACTCAGACCTGGAACCAGGGGTTGGGCTCTACTCAGACCTGGAACCAGGGGTTGGGCTCTCTTCAGAGCTGGAACCAGGGGTTGGGCTCTCTTCAGAGCTGGAACCAGGGGTTGGGCTCTACTCAGGAACCAGGGGTTGGACTCCACTCAGAGCTGGAACCAGGGATTGAACTCTACTCAAGAACCAGGGATTGGACTCTACTCAGAGCTGGAACCAGGGGTTGGGCTCTACTCAAGAACCAGGGGTTGGACTCTACTCAGAGCTTGAACCAGGGGTGGGACTCCACTCAGAGCTGGAACCAGGGATTGGACTCTACTCAGAGCTTGAACCAAGGGGTTGGACTCTACTCAGAGCTTGAACCAGGGGTTGGACTCTACTCAGACCTGGAACCAGGGGTTGGACTCTACTCAGACCTGGAACCAGGGGTTGGGCTCTACGCAGACCTGGAACCAGGGGTTGGGTTGTACTCAGACCTCTAACCAGGGTTTGGGCTCTACTCAGACCTGTAACCAGGGGTTGGGCTCTACTCAGAGCTGGAACCAGGGGCTGGACTCAACTCAGAGCTGGAACCAGTGGTTGGGCTCTACTCAGAGCTGGAACCAGGGGCTGGACTCTACTCAGAGCTGGAACCAGGGGTTGGGCTCTACTCAGGAACCAGGGGTTGGACTCTACTCAGAGCTTGAACCAGGGGTTGGACTCCACTCAGAGCTGGAACCAGGGATTGGACTCTACTCAAGAACCAGGGGTTGGGCTCTACTCAGAGCTGTAACCAGGGGTTGGACTCTACTCAGACCTGTAACAATGGGTTGGGCTCTACTCAGACCTGTAACCAGGGGTTATCTCTACTCAGACCTGGAACAAGGGGTTGGACTCTACTCAGACCTGTAACCAGGGCTTGGGCTCTACTCAGAGCTTGAACCAAGGGGTTGGACTCTACTCAGAGCTTGAACCAGGAGTTGGGCTGTACTCAGAGCTTGAATCAGGGGTTGGACTCTACTCAGACATGTAACCAGGGATTGGGCTCTTCTCAGAGCTTGAACCAAGGGGTTGGACTCTACTCAGAGCTTGAAACAGGAGTTGGGCTGTACTCAGAGCTTGAACCAGGGGTTGGACTCTACTCAGACATGTAACCAGGGATTGGGCTCTTCTCAGACCTGAAACCAGGGGTTGGGCTCTACTCAGACCTGGAACCAGGGATTGGGCTCTACTCAGACCTGGAACCAGGGGTTGGGCTCTACTCAGAGCTGGAACCAGGGATTGGGCTCTACTCAGACCTGGAACCAGGGGTTGGGCTCTACTCAGACCTGGAACCAGGGGTTGGGCTCTCTTCAGAGCTGGAACCAGGGGTTGGGCTCTACTCAGGAACCAGGGGTTGGACTCCACTCAGAGCTGGAACCAGGGATTGAACTCTACTCAAGAACCAGGGATTGGACTCTACTCAGAGCTGGAACCAGGGATTGGACTCTACTCAGAGCTGGAACCAGGGGTTGGGCTCTACTCAAGAACCAGGGGTTGGACTCTACTCAGAGCTTGAACCAGGGGTGGGACTCCACTCAGAGCTGGAACCAGGGATTGGACTCTACTCAAGAACCATGGGTTGGGCTCTACTCAGAGCTTGAACCAAGGGGTTGGACTCTACTCAGAGCTTGAACCAGGGGTTGGACTCTACTCAGACCTGGAACCAGGGGTTGGACTCTACTCAGACCTGGAACCAGGAGTTGGGCTCTACTCAGACCTGGAACCAGGGGTTGGGTTGTACTCAGACCTCTAACCAGGGTTTGGGCTCTACTCAGACCTGTAACCAGGGGTTGGGCTCTACTCAGAGCTGGAACCAGGGGCTGGACTCAAATCAGAGCTGGAACCAGGGGTTGGGCTCTACTCAGAGCTGGAACCAGGGGCTGGACTCTACTCAGAGCTGGAACCAGGGGTTGGGCTCTACTCAGGAACCAGGGGTTGGACTCTACTCAGAGCTTGAACCAGGGGTTGGACTCCACTCAGAGCTGGAACCAGGGATTGGACTCTACTCAAGAACCAGGGGTTGGGCTCTACTCAGAGCTGTAACCAGGGGTTGGACTCTACTCAGACCTGTAACAATGGGTTGGGCTCTACTCAGACCTGTAACCAGGGGTTTTCTCTACTCAGACCTGGAACAAGGGGTTGGACTCTACTCAGACCTGTAACCAGGGCTTGGGCTCTACTCAGAGCTTGAACCAAGGGGTTGGACTCTACTCAGAGCTTGAACCAGGAGTTGGGCTGTACTCAGAGCTTGAACCAGGGGTTGGACTGTACTCAGAGCTTGAACCAGGGGTTGGACTCTACTCAGACATGTAACCAGGGATTGGGCTCTTCTCAGACCTGAAACCAGGGGTTGGGCTCTACTCAGACCTGGAACCAGGGGTTGGGCTCTACTCAGAGCTGGAACCAGGGATTGGGCTCTACTCAGACCTGGAACCAGGGGTTGGGCTCTACTCAGACCTGGAACCAGGGGTTGGGCTCTATTCAGAGCTGGAACCAGGGGTTGGGCTCTACTCAGGAACCAGGGGTTGGACTCCACTCAGAGCTGGAACCAGGGATTGGACTCTACTCAAGAACCAGGGATTGGACTCTACTCAGAGCTGGAACCAGGGATTGGACTCTACTCAGAGCTGGAACCAGGGGTTGGGCTCTACTCAAGAACCAGGGGTTGGACTCTACTCAGAGCTTGAACCAGGGGTGGGACTCCACTCAGAGCTGGAACAAGGGATTGGACTCTACTCAAGAACCATGGGTTGGAATCTACTCAGAGCTTGAACCAAGGGGTTGGACTCTACTCAGGAACCAGGGGTTGGACTCTACTCAGAGCTTGAACCAGGGGTTGGACTCCACTCAGAGCTGGAACCAGGGATTGGACTCTACTCAAGAACCAGGGGTTGGGCTCTACTCAGAGCTGTAACCAGGGGTTGGACTCTACTCAGACCTGTAACAATGGGTTGGGCTCTACTCAGACCTGTAACCAGGGGTTATCTCTACTCAGACCTGGAACAAGGGGTTGGACTCTACTCAGACCTGTAACCAGGGCTTGGGCTCTACTCAGAGCATGAACCAAGGGGTTGGACTCTACTCAGAGCTTGAACCAGGAGTTGGGCTGTACTCAGAGCTTGAACCAGGGGTTGGACTCTACTCAGACCTGAAACCAGGGGTTGGGCTCTACTCAGACCTGGAACCAGGGATTGGGCTCTACTCAGACCTGAAACCAGGGATTGGGCTCTACTCAGACCTGGAACCAGGGGTTGGGCTCTACTCAGACCTGGAACCAGGGGTTGGGCTCTATTCAGAGCTGGAACCAGGGGTTGGGCTCTACTCAGGAACCAGGGGT
Organism: Oncorhynchus mykiss; assembly: GCF_013265735.2. Lineage (NCBI taxonomy): Eukaryota > Metazoa > Chordata > Actinopteri > Salmoniformes > Salmonidae > Oncorhynchus > Oncorhynchus mykiss. Next base: position 83,537,550 of record NC_048575.1, on the reverse strand, counting down.
TGGACTCCACTCAGAGCTGGAACCAGGGATTGGACTCTACTCAAGAACCAGGGATTGGACTCTACTCAGAGCTGGAACCAGGGATTGGACTCTACTCAGAGCTGGAACCAGGGGTTGGGCTCTACTCAAGAACCAGGGGTTGGACTCTACTCAGAGCTTGAACCAGGGGTGGGACTCCACTCAGAGCTGGAACAAGGGATTGGACTCTACTCAAGAACCATGGGTTGGAATCTACTCAGAGCTTGAACCAAGGGGTTGGACTCTACTCAGAGCTTGAACCAGGGGTTGGACTCTACTCAGACCTGGAACCAGGGGTTGGACTCTACTCAGACCTGGAACCAGGGGTTGGGCTCTACTCAGACCTGGAACCAGGGGTTGGGTTCTACTCAGACCTGTAACCAGGGGTTAGGCTCTACTCAGACCTGTAACCAGGGGTTGGGCTCTACTCAGAGCTGGAACCAGGGGCTGGACTCAACTCAGAGCTGGAACCAGGGGTTGGGCTCTACTCAGGAACCAGGGGTTGGACTCTACTCAGAGCTTGAACCAGGGGTTGGACTCCACTCAGAGCTGGAACCAGGGATTGGACTCTACTCAAGAACCAGGGATTGGACTCTACTCAAGAACCAGGGATTGGACTCTACTCAGAGCTGGAACCAGGGATTTGACTCTACTCAGAGCTTGAACCAGGAGTTGGGCTGTACTCAGAGCTTGAACCAGGGGTTGGACTCTACTCAGACATGTAACCAGGGATTGGGCTCTTCTCAGAGCTTGAACCAAGGGGTTGGACTCTACTCAGAGCTTGAAACAGGAGTTGGGCTGTACTCAGAGCTTGAACCAGGGGTTGGACTCTACTCAGACATGTAACCAGGGATTGGGCTCTTCTCAGACCTGAAACCAGGGGTTGGGCTCTACTCAGACCTGGAACCAGGGATTGGGCTCTACTCAGACCTGGAACCAGGGGTTGGGCTCTACTCAGAGCTGGAACCAGGGATTGGGCTCTACTCAGACCTGGAACCAGGGGTTGGGCTCTACTCAGACCTGGAACCAGGGGTTGGGCTCTCTTCAGAGCTGGAACCAGGGGTTGGGCTCTACTCAGGAACCAGGGGTTGGACTCCACTCAGAGCTGGAACCAGGGATTGAACTCTACTCAAGAACCAGGGATTGGACTCTACTCAGAGCTGGAACCAGGGATTGGACTCTACTCAGAGCTGGAACCAGGGGTTGGGCTCTACTCAAGAACCAGGGGTTGGACTCTACACAGAGCTTGAACCAGGGGTGGGACTCCACTCAGAGCTGGAACCAGGGATTGGACTCTACTCAAGAACCATGGGTTGGGCTCTACTCAGAGCTTGAACCAAGGGGTTGGACTCTACTCAAAGCTTGAACCAGGGGTTGGACTCTACTCAGACCTGGAACCAGGGGTTGGACTCTACTCAGACCTGGAACCAGGGGTTGGGCTCTACTCAGACCTGGAACCAGGGGTTGGGTTGTACTCAGACCTCTAACCAGGGTTTGGGCTCTACTCAGACCTGTAACCAGGGGTTGGGCTCTACTCAGAGCTGGAACCAGGGGCTGGACTCAACTCAGAGCTGGAACCAGGGTGTGGGCTCTATTCAGAGCTGGAACCAGGGGCTGGACTCTACTCAGAGCTGGAACCAGGGGTTGGGCTCTACTCAGGAACCAGGGGTTGGACTCTACTCAGAGCTTGAACCAGGGGTTGGACTCCACTCAGAGCTGGAACCAGGGATTGGACTCTACTCAAGAACCAGGGGTTGGGCTCTACTCAGAGCTGTAACCAGGGGTTGGACTCTACTCAGACCTGTAACAATGGGTTGGGCTCTACTCAGACCTGTAACCAGGGGTTATCTCTACTCAGACCTTGAACAAGGGGTTGGACTCTACTCAGACCTGTAACCAGGGCTTGGGCTCTACTCAGAGCTTGAACCAAGGGGTTGGACTCTACTCAGAGCTTGAACCAGGAGTTGGGCTGTACTCAGAGCTTGAACCAGGGGTTGGACTGTACTCAGAGCTTGAACCAGGGGTTGGACTCTACTCAGACATGTAACCAGGGATTGGGCTCTTCTCAGACCTGAAACCATGGGTTGGGCTCTACTCAGACCTGGAACCAGGGATTGGGCTCTACTCAGACCTGGAACCAGGGGTTGGGCTCTACTCAGAGCTGGAACCAGGGATTGGGCTCTACTCAGACCTGGAACCAGGGGTTGGGCTCTATTCAGAGCTGGAACCAGGGGTTGGGCTCTACTCAGGAACCAGGGGTTGGACTCCACTCAGAGCTGGAACCAGGGATTGGACTCTACTCAAGAACCAGGGATTGGACTCTACTCAGAGCTGGAACCAGGGATTGGACTCTACTCAGAGCTGGAACCAGGGGTTGGGCTCTACTCAAGAACCAAGGGTTGGACTCTACTCAGAGCTTGAACCAGGGGTGGGACTCCACTCAGAGCTGGAACAAGGGATTGGACTCTACTCAAGAACCATGGGTTGGAATCTACTCAGAGCTTGAACCAAGGGGTTGGACTCTACTCAGGAACCAGGGGTTGGACTCTACTCAGAGCTTGAACCAGGGGTTGGACTCCACTCAGAGCTGGAACCAGGGATTGGACTCTACTCAAGAACCAGGGGTTGGGCTCTACTCAGAGCTTGAACCAAGGGATTGGACTCTACTCAGAGCTGGAACCAGGGGTTGGGCTCTACTCAAGAACCAGGGGTTGGACTCTACTCAGAGCTTGAACCAGGGGTGGGACTCCACTCAGAGCTGGAACCAGGGATTGGACTCTACTCAAGAACCATGGGTTGGGCTCTACTCAGAGCTTGAACCAAGGGGTTGGACTCTACTCAGAGCTTGAACCAGGGGTTGGACTCTACTCAGACCTGGAACCAGGGGTTGGACTCTACTCAGACCTGGAACCAGGGGTTGGGCTCTACTCAGACCTGGAACCAGGGGTTGGGTTGTACTCAGACCTCTAACCAGGGTTTGGGCTCTACTCAGACCTGTAACCAGGGGTTGGGCTCTACTCAGAGCTGGAACCAGGGGCTGGACTCAACTCAGAGCTGGAACCAGGGGTTGGGCTCTACTCAGAGCTGGAACCAGGGGCTGGACTCTACTCAGAGCTGGAACCAGGGGTTGGGCTCTACTCAGGAACCAGGGGTTGGACTCTACTCAGAGCTTGAACCAGGGGTTGGACTCCACTCAGAGCTGGAACCAGGGATTGGACTCTACTCAAGAACCAGGGGTTGGGCTCTACTCAGAGCTGTAACCAGGGGTTGGACTCTACTCAGACCTGTAACAATGGGTTGGGCTCTACTCAGACCTGTAACCAGGGGTTATCTCTACTCAGACCTGGAACAAGGGGTTGGACTCTACTCAGACCTGTAACCAGGGCTTGGGGTCTACTCAGAGCTTGAACCAAGGGGTTGGACTCTACTCAGAGCTTGAACCAGGAGTTGGGCTGTACTCAGAGCTTGAACCAGGGGTTGGACTGTACTCAGAGCTTGAACCAGGGGTTGGACTCTACTCAGACATGTAACCAGGGATTGGGCTCTTCTCAGACCTGAAACCAGGGGTTGGGCTCTACTCAGACCTGGAACCAGGGATTGGGCTCTACTCAGACCTGGAACCAGGGGTTGGGCTCTACTCAGAGCTGGAACCAGGGATTGGGCTCTACTCAGACCTGGAACCAGGGGTTGGGCTCTACTCAGACCTGGAACCAGGGGTTGGGCTCTATTCAGAGCTGGAACCAGGGGTTGGGCTCTACTCAGGAACCAGGGGTTGGACTCCACTCAGAGCTGGAACCAGGGATTGGACTCTACTCAAGAACCAGGGATTGGACTCTACTCAGAGCTGGAACCAGGGATTGGACTCTACTCAGAGCTGGAACCAGGGGTTGGGCTCTACTCAAGAACCAGGGGTTGGACTCTACTCAGAGCTTGAACCAGGGGTGGGACTCCACTCAGAGCTGGAACAAGGGATTGGACTCTACTCAAGAACCATGGGTTGGAATCTACTCAGAGCTTGAACCAAGGGGTTGGACTCTACTCAGGAACCAGGGGTTGGACTCTACTCAGAGCTTGAACCAGGGGTTGGACTCCACTCAGAGCTGGAACCAGGGATTGGACTCTACTCAAGAACCAGGGGTTGGGCTCTACTCAGAGCTTGAACCAAGGGGTTGGACTCTACTCAGAGCTTGAACCAGGGGTTGGACTCTACTCAGACCTGGAACCAGGGGTTGGACTCTACTCAGACCTGGAACCAGGGGTTGGGCTCTACTCAGACCTGGAACCAGGGGTTGGGTTCTACTCAGACCTGTAACCAGGGGTTGGGCTCTACTCAGACCTGTAACCAGGGGTTGGGCTCTACTCAGAGCTGGAACCAGGGGCTGGACTCAACTCAGAGCTGGAACCAGGGGTTGGGCTCTACTCAGGAACCAGGGGTTGGACTCTACTCAGAGCTTGAACCAGGGGTTGGACTCCACTCAGAGCTGGAACCAGGGATTGGACTCTACTCAAGAACCAGGGATTGGACTCTACTCAAGAACCAGGGATTGGACTCTACTCAGAGCTGGAACCAGGGATTTGACTCTACTCAGAGCTGGAACCAGGGTTGCCCAACCCCTGGTTCCAGCTCTGAGTAGACCCCAACCCCTGGTTCCAGCTCTGAGTAGAGCCCAATCCCTAGTTCCAGGTCTGAGCAGAGTCCAACCCCTGGTTCAAACTCTGAGTAGAGTCCAGCCCCTGGTTCCTGAGTAGAGCCCAACCCCTCGTTCCAGCTCTGAGTAGAGTCCAGCCCCTGGTTCCAGCTCTGAGTAGAGCCCAACCCCTGGTTACAGGTCTGAGTAGAGCCCAACCCCTGGTTACAGGTCTGAGTAGAACCCAACCCCTGGTTCCAGGTCTGAGTAGAGCCCAACCCCTGGTTCCAGGTCTGAGTAGAGCCCAACCCCTGGTTCCAGGTCTTAGAAGAGCCCAACCCCTTGTTCAAGCTCTGAGTAGAGTCCAACCCCTGGTTCCTGAGTAGAGCCCAATCCCTGGTTCCAGCTCTGAGTAGAGTCCAACCCCTGGTTCCTGAGTAGAGCCCAACTCCTGGTTCAAGCTCTGAGTAGAGTCCAACCCCTTGGTTCAAGCTCTGAGTAGAGCCCAATCCCTGGTTCAAGCTCTGAGTAGAGTCCAACCACTGGTTCCAGCTCTGAGTAGAGCCCAATCCCTGGTTCCAGCTCTGAGTAGAGCCCAATCCCTGGTTCCAGCTCTGAGTAGAGTCCAACCCCTGGTTCCAGCTCTGAGTAGAGCCCAACCCCTGGTTCCAGCTCTGAGTAGAGCCCAACCCCTGGTTCCAGCTCTGAGTAGAGCCCAATCCCTAGTTCCAGGTCTGAGTAGAGTCCAATCCCTGGTTCTTGAGTAGAGTCCAATCCCTGGTTCCAGCTCTGAGTGGAGTCCAACCCCTGGTTCAAACTCTGATTATAGTCCAACCCCTGGTTCCTGAGTAGAGCCCAACCCCTGGTTCCAGCTCTGAGTAGAGTCCAGCCCCTGGTTCCAGCACTGAGTAGAGCCCAACCCCTGGTTACAGGTCTGAGTAGAGCCCAACCCCTTGGTTCAAGCTCTGAGTAGACCCCAACCCCTGGTTCCAGCTCTGAGTAGAGCCCAATCCCTAGTTCCAGGTCTGAGCAGAGTCCAACCCCTGGTTCAAACTCTGAGTAGAGTCCAGCCCCTGGTTCCTGAGTAGAGCCCAACCCCTCGTTCCAGCTCTGAGTAGAGTCCAGCCCCTGGTTCCAGCTCTGAGTAGAGCCCAACCCCTGGTTACAGGTCTGAGTAGAGCCCAACCCCTGGTTACAGGTCTGAGTAGAACCCAACCCCTGGTTCCAGGTCTGAGTAGAGCCCAACCCCTGGTTCCAGGTCTGAGTAGAGCCCAACCCCTGGTTCCAGGTCTTAGAAGAGCCCAACCCCTTGTTCAAGCTCTGAGTAGAGTCCAACCCCTGGTTCCTGAGTAGAGCCCAATCCCTGGTTCCAGCTCTGAGTGGAGTCCAACCCCTGGTTCAAGCTCTGAGTAGAGTCCAACCCCTGGTTCCTGAGTAGAGCCCAACTCCTGGTTCAAGCTTTGAGTAGAGTCCAACCCCTTGGTTCAAGCTCTGAGTAGAGCCCAATCCCTGGTTCAAGCTCTGAGTAGAGTCCAACCACTGGTTCCAGCTCTGAGTAGAGCCCAATCCCTGGTTCCAGCTCTGAGTAGAGCCCAATCCCTGGTTCCAGCTCTGAGTAGAGTCCAACCCCTGGTTCCAGCTCTGAGTAGAGCCCAACCCCTGGTTCCAGCTCTGAGTAGAGCCCAACCCCTGGTTCCAGCTCTGAGTAGAGCCCAATCCCTAGTTCCAGGTCTGAGTAGAGTCCAATCCCTGGTTCTTGAGTAGAGTCCAATCCCTGGTTCCAGCTCTGAGTGGAGTCCAACCCCTGGTTCAAACTCTGATTATAGTCCAACCCCTGGTTCCTGAGTAGAGCCCAACCCCTGGTTCCAGCTCTGACTAGAGTCCAGCCCCTGGTTCCAGCACTGAGTAGAGCCCAACCCCTTGGTTCAAGCTCTGAGTAGAGCCCAACCCCTTGGTTCAAGCTCTGAGTAGAGCCCAAGCCCTGGTTCCAGGTCAGAGTAGAGCCCAACCCCTGGTTCCAGCTCTGATTAGAGCCCAACCCTTGGATCCAGCTCTGAGTCGAGCCCACTCCCTGGTTCAAGCTCTGAGTAGAGTCCAACCACTGGTTCCAGCTCTGAGTAGAGCCCAATCCCTGGTTCCAGCTCTGAGTAGAGCCCAATCCCTGGTTCAAGCTCTGAGTAGAGTCCAACCCCTGGTTCCAGCTCTGAGTAGAGCCCAACCCCTGGTTCCAGCTCTGAGTAGACCCCAACCCCTGGTTCCAGCTCTGAGTAGAGCCCAATCCCTAGTTCCAGGTCTGAGCAGAGTCCAACCCCTGGTTCAAACTCTGAGTAGAGTCCAGCCCCTGGTTCCTGAGTAGAGCCCAACCCCTCGTTCCAGCTCTGAGTAGAGTCCAGCCCCTGGTTCCAGCTCTGAGTAGAGCCCAACCCCTGGTTACAGGTCTGAGTAGAGCCCAACCCCTGGTTACAGGTCTGAGTAGAGCCCAACCCCTGGTTACAGGTCTGAGTAGAACCCAACCCCTGGTTCCAGGTCTGAGTAGAGCCCAACCCCTGGTTCCAGGTCTGAGTAGAGCCCAACCCCTGGTTCCAGGTCTTAGAAGAGCCCAACCCCTTGTTCAAGCTCTGAGTAGAGTCCAACCCCTGGTTCCTGAGTAGAGCCCAATCTCTGGTTCCAGCTCTGAGTGGAGTCCAACCCCTGGTTCAAGCTCTGAGTAGAGTCCAACCCCTGGTTCCTGAGTAGAGCCCAACTCCTGGTTCAAGCTCTGAGTAGAGTCCAACCCCTTGGTTCAAGCTCTGAGTAGAGCCCAATCCCTGGTTCAAGCTCTGAGTAGAGTCCAACCACTGGTTCCAGCTCTGAGTAGAGCCCAATCCCTGGTTCCAGCTCTGAGTAGAGCCCAATCCCTGGTTCAAGCTCTGAGTAGAGTCCAACCCCTGGTTCCAGCTCTGAGTAGAGCCCAACCCCTGGTTCCAGCTCTGAGTAGAGCCCAACCCCTGGTTCCAGCTCTGAGTAGAGCCCAATCCCTAGTTCCAGGTCTGAGTAGAGTCCAATCCCTGGTTCTTGAGTAGAGTCCAATCCCTGGTTCCAGCTCTGAGTGGAGTCCAACCCCTGGTTCAAACTCTGATTATAGTCCAACCCCTGGTTCCTGAGTAGAGCCCAACCCCTGGTTCCAGCTCTGAGTAGAGTCCAGCCCCTGGTTCCAGCACTGAGTAGAGCCCAACCCCTGGTTACAGGTCTGAGTAGAGCCCAACCCCTGGTTACAGGTCTGAGTAGAACCCAACCCCTGGTTCCAGGTCTGAGTAGAGCCCAACCCCTGGTTCCAGGTCTGAGTAGAGCCCAACCCCTGGTTCCAGGTCTGAGAAGAGCCCAACCCCTGGTTCAACCTCTGAGTAGAGTCCAACCCCTGGTTCCTGAGTAGAGCCCAATCCCTGGTTCCATCTCTGAGTGGAGTCCAACCCCTGGTTCAAGCTCTGAGTAGAGTCCAACCCCTGGTTCCTGAGTAGAGCCCAACTCCTGGTTCAAGCTCTGAGTAGAGTCCAACCCCTTGGTTCAAGCTCTGAGTAGAGCCCAAGCCCTGGTTCCAGGTCAGAGTAGAGCCCAACCCCTGGTTCCAGCTCTGATTAGAGCCCAACCCTTGGTTCCAGCTCTGAGTCGAGCCCACTCCCTGGTTCAAGCTCTGAGTAGAGTCCAACCACTGGTTCCAGCTCTGAGTAGAGCCCAATCCCTGGTTCCAGCTCTGAGTAGAGCCAAATCCCTGGTTCAAGCTCTGAGTAGAGTCCAACCCCTGGTTCCAGCTCTGAGTAGAGCCCAACCCCTGGTTCCAGCTCTGAGTAGACCCCAACCCCTGGTTCCAGCTCTGAGTAGAGCCCAATCCCTAGTTCCAGGTCTGAGCAGAGTCCAACCCCTGGTTCAAACTCTGAGTAGAGTCCAACCCCTGGTTCCTGAGTAGAGCCCAACCCCTGGTTCCAGCTCTGAGTAGAGTCCAGCCCCTGGTTCCAGCTCTGAGTAGAGCCCAACCCCTGGTTACAGGTCTGAGTAGAGCCCAACCCCTGGTTACAGGTCTGAGTAGAACCCAACCCCTGGTTCCAGGTCTGAGTAGAGCCCAACCCCTGGTTCCAGGTTTGAGTAGAGCCCAACCCCTGGTTCCAGGTCTTAGAAGAGCCCAACCCCTTGTTCAAGCTCTGAGTAGAGTCCAACCCCTGGTTCCTGAGTAGAGCCCAACTCCTGGTTGAAGCTCTGAGTAGAGTCCAACCCCTTGGTTCAAGCTCTGAGTAGAGCCCAAGCCCTGGTTCCAGGTCTGAGTAGAGCCCAATCCCTGGTTCCAGCTCTGAGTGGAGTCCAACCCTTGGTTCAAACTCTGAGTATAGTCCAACCCCTGGTTCCTGAGTAGAGCCCAACCCCTGGTTCCAGCTCTGAGTAGAGTCCAACCACTTGTTCCAGCTCTGAGTAGAGCCCAATCCCTGGTTCCAGCTCTGAGTAGAGCCCAATCCCTGGTTCAAGCTCTGAGTAGAGTCCAACCCCTGGTTCCAGCTCTGAGTAGAGCCCAACCCCTGGTTCCAGCTCTGAGTAGAGCCCAACCCCTGGTTCCAGCTCTGAGTAGAGCCCAACCCCTGGTTCCAGCTCTGAGTAGAGCCCAATCCCTAGTTCCAGGTCTGAGTAGAGTCCAATCCCTGGTTCTTGAGTAGAGTCCAATCCCTGGTTCCAGCTCTGAGTGGAGTCCAACCCCTGGTTCAAACTCTGATTATAGTCCAACCCCTGGTTCCTGAGTAGAGCCCAACCCCTGGTTCCAGCTCTGAGTAGAGTCCAGCCCCTGGTTCCAGCACTGAGTAGAGCCCAACCCCTGGTTACAGGTCTGAGTAGAGCCCAACCCCTGGTTCCAGGTCTGAGTAGAGCCCAACCCCTGGTTCCAGGTCTGAGAAGAGCCCAACCCCTGGTTCAACCTCTGAGTAGAGTCCAACCCCTGGTTCCTGAGTAGAGCCCAATCCCTGGTTCCATCTCTGAGTGGAGTCCAACCCCTGGTTCAAGCTCTGAGTAGAGTCCAACCCCTGGTTCCTGAGTAGAGCCCAACTCCTGGTTCAAGCTCTGAGTAGAGTCCAACCCCTTGGTTCAAGCTCTGAGTAGAGCCCAAGCCCTGGTTCCAGGTCAGAGTAGAGCCCAACCCCTGGTTCCAGCTCTGATTAGAGCCCAACCCTTGGTTCCAGCTCTGAGTCGAGCCCACTCCCTGGTTCAAGCTCTGAGTAGAGTCCAACCACTGGTTCCAGCTCTGAGTAGAGCCCAATCCCTGGTTCCAGCTCTGAGTAGAGCCCAATCCCTGGTTCAAGCTCTGAGTAGAGTCCAACCCCTGGTTCCAGCTCTGAGTAGAGCCCAACCCCTGGTTCCAGCTCTGAGTAGACCCCAACCCCTGGTTCCAGCTCTGAGTAGAGCCCAATCCCTAGTTCCAGGTCTGAGCAGAGTCCAACCCCTGGTTCAAACTCTGAGTAGAGTCCAACCCCTGGTTCCTGAGTAGAGCCCAACCCCTGGTTCCAGCTCTGAGTAGAGTCCAGCCCCTGGTTCCAGCTCTGAGTAGAGCCCAACCCCTGGTTACAGGTCTGAGTAGAGCCCAACCCCTGGTTACAGGTCTGAGTAGAACCCAACCCCTGGTTCCAGGTCTGACTAGAGCCCAACCCCTGGTTCCAGGTTTGAGTAGAGCCCAACCCCTGGTTCCAGGTCTTAGAAGAGCCCAACCCCTTGTTCAAGCTCTGAGTAGAGTCCAACCCCTGGTTCCTGAGTAGAGCCCAACTCCTGGTTCAAGCTCTGAGTAGAGTCCAACCCCTTGGTTCAAGCTCTGAGTAGAGCCCAAGCCCTGGTTCCAGGTCTGAGTAGAGCCCAATCCCTGGTTCCAGCTCTGAGTGGAGTCCAACCCCTGGTTCAAACTCTGAGTATAGTCCAACCCCTGGTTCCTGAGTAGAGCCCAACCCCTGGTTCCAGCTCTGAGTAGAGTCCAGCCCCTGGTTCCAGCTCTGAGTAGAGCCCAACCCCTGGTTACAGGTCTGAGTAGAGCCCAACCCCTGGTTACAGGTCTGAGTAGAACCCAACCCCTGGTTCCAGGTCTGAGTAGAGCCCAACCCCTGGTTCCAGGTCTGAGTAGAGCCCAACCCCTGGTTCCAGGTCTGAGAAGAGCCCAACCCCTGGTTCAACCTCTGAGTAGAGTCCAACCCCTGGTTCCTGAGTAGAGCCCAATCCCTGGTTCCATCTCTGAGTGGAGTCCAACCCCTGGTTCAAGCTCTGAGTAGAGTCCAACCCCTGGTTCCTGAGTAGAGCCCAACTCCTGGTTCAAGCTCTGAGTAGAGTCCAACCCCTTGGTTCAAGCTCTGAGTAGAGCCCAAGCCCTGGTTCCAGGTCAGAGTAGAGCCCAACCCCTGGTTCCAGCTCTGATTAGAGCCCAACCCTTGGTTCCAGCTCTGAGTCGAGCCCACTCCCTGGTTCAAGCTCTGAGTAGAGTCCAACCACTGGTTCCAGCTCTGAGTAGAGCCCAATCCCTGGTTCCAGCTCTGAGTAGAGCCCAATCCCTGGTTCAAGCTCTGAGTAGAGTCCAACCCCTGGTTCCAGCTCTGAGTAGAGCCCAACCCCTGGTTCCAGCTCTGAGTAGACCCCAACCCCTGGTTCCAGCTCTGAGTAGAGCCCAATCCCTAGTTCCAGGTCTGAGCAGAGTCCAACCCATGGTTCAAACTCTGAGTAGAGTCCAACCCCTGGTTCCTGAGTAGAGCCCAACCCCTGGTTCCAGCTCTGAGTAGAGTCCAGCCCCTGGTTCCAGCTCTGAGTAGAGCCCAACCCCTGGTTACAGGTCTGAGTAGAGCCCAACCCCTGGTTACAGGTCTGAGTAGAACCCAACCCCTGGTTCCAGGTCTGAGTAGAGCCCAACCCCTGGTTCCAGGTCTGAGTAGAGCCCAACCCCTGGTTCCAGGTCTTAGAAGAGCCCAACCCCTTGTTCAAGCTCTGAGTAGAGTCCAACCCCTGGTTCCTGAGTAGAGCCCAACTCCTGGTTCAAGCTCTGAGTAGAGTCCAACCCCTTGGTTCAAGCTCTGAGTAGAGCCCAAGCCCTGGTTCCAGGTCTGAGTAGAGCCCAATCCCTGGTTCCAGCTCTGAGTGGAGTCCAACCCCTGGTTCAAACTCTGAGTATAGTCCAACCCCTGGTTCCTGAGTAGAGCCCAACCCCTGGTTCCAGCTCTGAGTAGAGTCCAGCCCCTGGTTCCAGCTCTGAGTAGAGCCCAACCCCTGGTTACAGGTCTGAGTAGAGCCCAACCCCTGGTTACAGGTCTGAGTAGAACCCAACCCCTGGTTCCAGGTCTGAGTAGAGCCCAACCCCTGGTTCCAGGTCTGAGTAGAGCCCAACCCCTGGTTCCAGGTCTGAGAAGAGCCCAACCCCTGGTTCAACCTCTGAGTAGAGTCCAACCCCTGGTTCCTGAGTAGAGCCCAATCCCTGGTTCCATCTCTGAGTGGAGTCCAACCCCTGGTTCAAGCTCTGAGTAGAGTCCAACCCCTGGTTCCTGAGTAGAGCCCAACTCCTGGTTCAAGCTCTGAGTAGAGTCCAACCCCTTGGTTCAAGCTCTGAGTAGAGCCCAAGCCCTGGTTCCAGGTCAGAGTAGAGCCCAACCCCTGGTTCCAGCTCTGATTAGAGCCCAACCCTTGGTTCCAGCTCTGAGTCGAGCCCACTCCCTGGTTCAAGCTCTGAGTAGAGTCCAACCACTGGTTCCAGCTCTGAGTAGAGCCCAATCCCTGGTTCCAGCTCTGAGTAGAGCCCAATCCCTGGTTCAAGCTCTGAGTAGAGTCCAACCCCTGGTTCCAGCTCTGAGTAGAGCCCAACCCCTGGTTCCAGCTCTGAGTAGACCCCAACCCCTGGATCCAGCTCTGAGTAGAGCCCAATCCCTAGTTCCAGGTCTGAGCAGAGTCCAACCCCTGGTTCAAACTCTGAGTAGAGTCCAACCCCTGGTTCAAACTCTGAGTAGAGTCCAACCCCTGGTTCCTGAGTAGAGCCCAACCCCTGGTTCCAGCTCTGAGTAGAGTCCAGCCCCTGGTTACAGGTCTGAGTAGAGCCCAACCCCTGGTTACAGGTCTGAGTAGAACCCAACCCCTGGTTCCAGGTCTGAGTAGAGCCCAACCCCTGGTTCCAGGTCTGAGTAGAGCCCAACCCCTGGTTCCAGGTCTTAGAAGAGCCCAACCCCTTGTTCAAGCTCTGAGTAGAGTCCAACCCCTGGTTCCTGAGTAGAGCCCAATCCCTGGTTCCAGCTCTGAGTGGAGTCCAACCCCTGGTTCAAGCTCTGAGTAGAGTCCAACCCCTGGTTCCTGAGTAGAGCCCAACCCCTGGTTCCAGCTCTGAGTAGAGTCCATTCCCTGGTTCCAGCTCTAAGTAGAGTCCAATCCCTGGTTCTTGAGTAGAGCCCAATCCCTGGTTCCAGCTCTGAGTGGAGTCCAACCCCTGGTTCCTGAGTAGAGCCCAACCCCTGGTTTCAGGTCTGAGTAGAGCCCAACCCCTGGTTCCAGGTCTGAGTAGAGCCCAACCCCTGGTTCCAGGTCTGAGTAGAGTCCAACCCCTGGTTCCAGGTCTGAGAAGAGCCCAATCCCTGGTTCCAGGTCTGAGTAGAGCTCAACCCATGGTTCCAGGTCTGAGTAGAGCCCAACCCCTGGTTCCAGGTCTGAGAAGAACCTAATCCCTGGTTCCAGCTCTGAGTAGAGCCCAACCCTTGGTTCCAGCTCTGAGTAGAGCCCAATCCCTGGTTCAAGCTCTGAGTAGAGCCCAATCCCTGGTTCCAGCTCTGAGTAGAGCCCAATCCCTGGTTCAATCTCTGAGTAGAGTCCAACCCCTTGTTCCAGCGCTGAGTAGAGCCCAACCCCTGGTTCCAGCTCTGAGTAGAGCCCAATCCCTGGTTCAATCTCTGAGTAGAGTCCAACCCCTGGTTCCAGCTCTGAGTAGAGCCCAACCCCTGGTTCCAGCTCTGAGTAGATCCCAACCCCTGGTTCCAGCTCTGAGTAGAGCCCAATCCCTGGTTCCAGGTCTGAGTAGAGCCCAACCCATGGTTCCAGGTCTGAGTAGAGCCCAATACCTGGTTCCAGGTCTGAGTAGAGCCCAACCCATGGTTCCAGGTCTGAGTAGAGCCCAATACCTGGTTCCAGGTCTGAGTAGAGCCCAACCCATGGTTCCAGGTCTGAGAAGAGCCCAATCCCTAGTTCCAGCTCTGAGTAGAGCCCAACCCTTGGTTCCAGCTCTGAGTAGAGCCCAATCCCTGGTTCCAGCTCTGAGTAGAGCCCAATCCCTGGTTCAAGCTCTGAGTAGAGTCCAACCCCTGGTTCCAGCTCTGAGTAGAGCCCAACCCCTGGTTCCAGCTCTGAGTAGACCCCAACCCCTGGTTCCAGCTCTGAGTAGAGCCCAATCCCTAGTTCCAGGTCTGAGCAGAGTCCAACCCCTGGTTCAAACTCTGAGTAGAGTCCAACCCCTGGTTCCTGAGTAGAGCCCAACCCCTGGTTCCAGCTCTGAGTAGAGTCCAGCCCCTGGTTCCAGCTCTGAGTAGAGCCCAACCCCTGGTTACAGGTCTGAGTAGAGCCCAACCCCTGGTTACAGGTCTGAGTAGAACCCAACCCCTGGTTCCAGGTCTGAGTAGAGCCCAACCCCTGGTTCCAGGTCTGAGTAGAGCCCAACCCCTGGTTCCAGGTCTTAGAAGAGCCCAACCCCTTGTTCAAGCTCTGAGTAGAGTCCAACCCCTGGTTCCTGAGTAGAGCCCAACTCCTGGTTCAAGCTCTGAGTAGAGTCCAACCCCTTGGTTCAAGCTCTGAGTAGAGCCCAAGCCCTGGTTCCAGGTCTGAGTAGAGCCCAATCCCTGGTTCCAGCTCTGAGTGGAGTCCAACCCCTGGTTCAAACTCTGAGTATAGTCCAACCCCTGGTTCCTGAGTAGAGCCCAACCCCTGGTTCCAGCTCTGAGTAGAGTCCAGCCCCTGGTTCCAGCTCTGAGTAGAGCCCAACCCCTGGTTACAGGTCTGAGTAGAGCCCAACCCCTGGTTACAGGTCTGAGTAGAACCCAACCCCTGGTTCCAGGTCTGAGTAGAGCCCAACCCCTGGTTCCAGGTCTGAGTAGAGCCCAACCCCTGGTTCCAGGTCTGAGAAGAGCCCAACCCCTGGTTCAACCTCTGAGTAGAGTCCAACCCCTGGTTCCTGAGTAGAGCCCAATCCCTGGTTCCATCTCTGAGTGGAGTCCAACCCCTGGTTCAAGCTCTGAGTAGAGTCCAACCCCTGGTTCCTGAGTAGAGCCCAACTCCTGGTTCAAGCTCTGAGTAGAGTCCAACCCCTTGGTTCAAGCTCTGAGTAGAGCCCAAGCCCTGGTTCCAGGTCAGAGTAGAGCCCAACCCCTGGTTCCAGCTCTGATTAGAGCCCAACCCTTGGTTCCAGCTCTGAGTCGAGCCCACTCCCTGGTTCAAGCTCTGAGTAGAGTCCAACCACTGGTTCCAGCTCTGAGTAGAGCCCAATCCCTGGTTCCAGCTCTGAGTAGAGCCCAATCCCTGGTTCAAGCTCTGAGTAGAGTCCAACCCCTGGTTCCAGCTCTGAGTAGAGCCCAACCCCTGGTTCCAGCTCTGAGTAGACCCCAACCCCTGGATCCAGCTCTGAGTAGAGCCCAATCCCTAGTTCCAGGTCTGAGCAGAGTCCAACCCCTGGTTCAAACTCTGAGTAGAGTCCAACCCCTGGTTCCTGAGTAGAGCCCAACCCCTGGTTCCAGCTCTGAGTAGAGTCCAGCCCCTGGTTCCAGCTCTGAGTAGAGCCCAACCCCTGGTTACAGGTCTGAGTAGAGCCCAACCCCTGGTTACAGGTCTGAGTAGAACCCAACCCCTGGTTCCAGGTCTGAGTAGAGCCCAACCCCTGGTTCCAGGTCTGAGTAGAGCCCAACCCCTGGTTCCAGGTCTTAGAAGAGCCCAACCCCTTGTTCAAGCTCTGAGTAGAGTCCAACCCCTGGTTCCTGAGTAGAGCCCAATCCCTGGTTCCAGCTCTGAGTGGAGTCCAACCCCTGGTTCAAGCTCTGAGTAGAGTCCAACCCCTGGTTCCTGAGTAGAGCCCAACCCCTGGTTCCAGCTCTGAGTAGAGTCCATTCCCTGGTTCCAGCTCTAAGTAGAGTCCAATCCCTGGTTCTTGAGTAGAGCCCAATCCCTGGTTCCAGCTCTGAGTGGAGTCCAACCCCTGGTTCCTGAGTAGAGCCCAACCCCTGGTTTCAGGTCTGAGTAGAGCCCAACCCCTGGTTCCAGGTCTGAGTAGAGCCCAACCCCTGGTTCCAGGTCTGAGTAGAGTCCAACCCCTGGTTCCAGGTCTGAGAAGAGCCCAATCCCTGGTTCCAGGTCTGAGTAGAGCTCAACCCATGGTTCCAGGTCTGAGTAGAGCCCAACCCCTGGTTCCAGGTCTGAGAAGAACCTAATCCCTGGTTCCAGCTCTGAGTAGAGCCCAACCCTTGGTTCCAGCTCTGAGTAGAGCCCAATCCCTGGTTCAAGCTCTGAGTAGAGCCCAATCCCTGGTTCCAGCTCTGAGTAGAGCCCAATCCCTGGTTCAATCTCTGAGTAGAGTCCAACCCCTTGTTCCAGCGCTGAGTAGAGCCCAACCCCTGGTTCCAGCTCTGAGTAGAGCCCAATCCCTGGTTCAATCTCTGAGTAGAGTCCAACCCCTGGTTCCAGCTCTGAGTAGAGCCCAACCCCTGGTTCCAGCTCTGAGTAGATCCCAACCCCTGGTTCCAGCTCTGAGTAGAGCCCAATCCCTGGTTCCAGGTCTGAGTAGAGCCCAACCCATGGTTCCAGGTCTGAGTAGAGCCCAATACCTGGTTCCAGGTCTGAGTAGAGCCCAACCCATGGTTCCAGGTCTGAGTAGAGCCCAATACCTGGTTCCAGGTCTGAGTAGAGCCCAACCCATGGTTCCAGGTCTGAGAAGAGCCCAATCCCTAGTTCCAGCTCTGAGTAGAGCCCAACCCTTGGTTCCAGCTCTGAGTAGAGCCCAATCCCTGGTTCAAGCTCTGAGTAGAGTCCAACCACTGGTTCCAGCTCTGAGTAGAGCCCAATCCCTGGTTCCAGCTCTGAGTAGAGCCCAATCCCTGGTTCAAGCTCTGAGTAGAGTCCAACCCCTGGTTCCAGCTCTGAGTAGAGCCCAACCCCTGGTTCCAGCTCTGAGTAGAGCCCAACCCCTGGTTCCAGCTCTGAGTAGAGCCCAATCCCTAGTTCCAGGTCTGAGTAGAGTCCAATCCCTGGTTCTTGATTAGAGTCCAATCCCTGGTTCCAGGTCTGAGTAGAGCCCAACCCCTGGTTCCAGGTCTGAGAAGAGCCCAATCCCTGGTTCCAGGTCTGAGTAGAGCTCAACCCATGGTTCCAGGTCTGAGTAGAGCCCAACCCCTGGTTCCAGGTCTGAGAAGAACCTAATCCCTGGTTCCAGCTCTGAGTAGAGCCCAACCCTTGGTTCCAGCTCTGAGTAGAGCCCAATCCCTGGTTCAAGCTCTGAGTAGTCCAACCCCTTGTTCCAGCGCTGAGTAGAGCCCAACCCCTGGTTCCAGCTCTGAGTAGAGCCCAATCCCTGGTTCAATCTCTGAGTAGAGTCCAACCCCTGGTTCCAGCTCTGAGTAGAGCCCAACCCCTGGTTCCAGCTCTGAGTAGATCCCAACCCCTGGTTCCAGCTCTGAGTAGAGCCCAATCCCTGGTTCCAGCTCTGAGTAGAGCCCAATCCCTGGTTCCAGCTCTGAGTAGAGTCCAACCCCTGGTTCCAGCTCTGAGTAGAGCCCAACCCCTGGTTCCAGCTCTGAGTAGAGCCCAACCCCTGGTTCCAGCTCTGAGTAGAGCCCAATCCCTAGTTCCAGGTCTGAGTAGAGTCCAATCCCTGGTTCTTGAGTAGAGTCCAATCCCTGGTTCCAGCTCTGAGTATAGTCCAACCCCTGGTTCCTGAGTAGAGCCCAACCCCTGGTTCCAGCTCTGAGTAGAGTCCAGCCCCTGGTTCCAGCTCTGAGTAGAGCCCAACCCCTGGTTACAGGTCTGAGTAGAGCCCAACCCCTGGTTACAGGTCTGAGTAGAACCCAACCCCTGGTTCCAGGTCTGAGTAGAGCCCAACCCCTGGTTCCAGGTCTGAGTAGAGCCCAACCCCTGGTTCCAGGTCTGAGAAGAGCCCAACCCCTGGTTCAACCTCTGAGTAGAGTCCAACCCCTGGTTCCTGAGTAGAGCCCAATCCCTGGTTCCATCTCTGAGTGGAGTCCAACCCCTGGTTCAAGCTCTGAGTAGAGTCCAACCCCTGGTTCCTGAGTAGAGCCCAACTCCTGGTTACAGGTCTGAGTAGAGCCCAACCCCTGGTTACAGGTCTGAGTAGAACCCAACCCCTGGTTCCAGGTCTGAGTAGAGCCCAACCCCTGGTTCCAGGTCTGAGTAGAGCCCAACCCCTGGTTCCAGGTCTGAGAAGAGCCCAACCCCTGGTTCAACCTCTGAGTAGAGTCCAACCCCTGGTTCCTGAGTAGAGCCCAACCCTTGGTTCCAGCTCTGAGTCGAGCCCACTCCCTGGTTCAAGCTCTGAGTAGAGTCCAACCACTGGTTCCAGCTCTGAGTAGAGCCCAATCCCTGGTTCCAGCTCTGAGTAGAGCCCAATCCCTGGTTCAAGCTCTGAGTAGAGTCCAACCCCTGGTTCCAGCTCTGAGTAGAGCCCAACCCCTGGTTCCAGCTCTGAGTAGACCCCAACCCCTGGTTCCAGCTCTGAGTAGAGCCCAACCCCTGGTTCCAGCTCTGAGTAGAGCCCAATCCCTAGTTCAAGGTCTGAGTAGAGTCCAATCCCTGGTTCTTGAGTAGAGTCCAATCCCTGGTTCCAGCTCTGAGTATAGTCCAACCCCTGGTTCCTGAGTAGAGCCCAACCCCTGGTTCCAGCTCTGAGTAGAGCCCAGCCCCTGGTTCCAGCTCTGAGTAGAGCCCAACCCCTGGTTACAGGTCTGAGTAGAGCCCAACCCCTGGTTACAGGTCTGAGTAGAACCCAACCCCTGGTTCCAGGTCTGAGTAGAGCCCAACCCCTGGTTCCAGGTCTGAGTAGAGCCCAACCCCTGGTTCCAGGTCTGAGAAGAGCCCAACCCCTGGTTCAACCTCTGAGTAGAGTCCAACCCCTGGTTCCTGAGTAGAGCCCAATCCCTGGTTCCATCTCTGAGTGGAGTCCAACCCCTGGTTCAAGCTCTGAGTAGAGTCCAACCCCTGGTTCCTGAGTAGAGCCCAACTCCTGGTTACAGGTCTGAGTAGAGCCCAACCCCTGGTTACAGGTCTGAGTAGAACCCAACCCCTGGTTCCAGGTCTGAGTAGAGCCCAACCCCTGGTTCCAGGTCTGAGTAGAGCCCAACCCCTGGTTCCAGGTCTGAGAAGAGCCCAACCCCTGGTTCAACCTCTGAGTAGAGTCCAACCCCTGGTTCCTGAGTAGAGCCCAACCCTTGGTTCCAGCTCTGAGTCGAGCCCACTCCCTGGTTCAAGCTCTGAGTAGAGTCCAACCACTGGTTCCAGCTCTGAGTAGAGCCCAATCCCTGGTTCCAGCTCTGAGTAGAGCCCAATCCCTGGTTCAAGCTCTGAGTAGAGTCCAACCCCTGGTTCCAGCTCTGAGTAGAGCCCAACCCCTGGTTCCAGCTCTGAGTAGACCCCAACCCCTGGTTCCAGCTCTGAGTAGAGCCCAATCCCTAGTTCCAGGTCTGAGCAGAGTCAAACCCCTGGTTCAAACTCTGAGTAGAGTCCAACCCCTGGTTCCTGAGTAGAGCCCAACTCCTGGTTCAAGCTCTGAGTAGAGTCCAACCCCTTGGTTCAAGCTCTGAGTAGAGCCCAACCCCTGGTTCAAGCTCTGAGTAGAGTCCAACCACTGGTTCCAGCTCTGAGTAGAGCCCAATCCCTGGTTCCAGCTCTGAGTAGAGCCCAATCCCTGGTTCAAGCTCTGAGTAGAGTCCAACCCCTGGTTCCAGCTCTGAGTAGAGCCCAACCCCTGGTTCCAGCTCTGAGTAGAGCCCAACCCCTGGTTCCAGCTCTGAGTAGAGCCCAATCCCTAGTTCCAGGTCTGAGTAGAGTCCAATCCCTGGTTCTTGAGTAGAGTCCAATCCCTGGTTCCAGCTCTGAGTGGAGTCCAACCCCTGGTTCAAACTCTGAGTATAGTCCAACCCCTGGTTCCTGAGTAGAGCCCAACCCCTGGTTCCAGCTCTGAGTAGAGTCCAGCCCCTGGTTCCAGCACTGAGTAGAGCCCAACCCCTGGTTACAGGTCTGAGTAGAGCCCAACCCCTGGTTACAGGTCTGAGTAGAACCCAACCCCTGGTTCCAGGTCTGAGTAGAGCAAAACCCCTGGTTCCAGGTCTGAGTAGAGCCCAACCCCTGGTTCCAGGTCTGAGAAGAGCCCAACCCCTGGTTCAACCTCTGAGTAGAGTCCAACCCCTGGTTCCTGAGTAGAGCCCAATCCCTAGTTCCATCTCTGAGTGGAGTCCAACCCCTGGTTCAAGCTCTGAGTAGAGTCCAACCCCTGGTTCCTGAGTAGAGCCCAACTCCTGGTTCAAGCTCTGAGTAGAGTCCAACCCCTTGGTTCCAGGTCAGAGTAGAGCCCAAGCCCTGGTTCCAGGTCAGAGTAGAGCCCAACCCCTGGTTCCAGCTCTGATTAGAGCCCAACCCTTGGTTCCAGCTCTGAGTCGAGCCCACTCCCTGGTTCAAGCTCTGAGTAGAGTCCAACCACTGGTTCCAGCTCTGAGTAGAGCCCAATCCCTGGTTCCAGCTCTGAGTAGAGCCCAATCCCTGGTTCAAGCTCTGAGTAGAGTCCAACCCCTTGGTTCAAGCTCTGAGTAGAGCCCAAACCCTGGTTCCAGGTCTGAGTAGAGCCCAATCCCTGGTTCCAGCTCTGAGTGGAGTCCAACCCCTGGTTCAAACTCTGAGTATAGTCCAACCCCTGGTTCCTGAGTAGAGCCCAACCCCTGGTTCCAGCTCTGAGTAGAGTCCAGCCCCTGGTTCCAGCTCTGAGTAGAGCCCAATCCCTGGTTCAAGCTCTGAGTAGAGTCCAACCCCTGGTTCCAGCTCTGAGTAGAGCCCAACCCCTGGTTCCAGCTCTGAGTAGACCCCAACCCCTGGTTCCAGCTCTGAGTAGAGCCCAATCCCTAGTTCCAGGTCTGAGCAGAGTCCAACCCCTGGTTCAAACTCTGAGTAGAGTCCAACCCCTGGTTCCTGAGTAGAGCCCAACCTCTGGTTCCAGCTCTGAGTAGAGTCCAGCCCCTGGTTCCAGCTCTGAGTAGAGCCCAACCCCTGGTTACAGGTCTGAGTAGAGCCCAACCCCTGGTTACAGGTCTGAGTAGAACCCAACCCCTGGTTCCAGGTCTGAGTAGAGCCCAACCCCTGGTTCCAGGTCTGAGTAGAGCCCAACCCCTGGTTCCAGGTCTTAGAAGAGCCCAACCCCTTGTTCAAGCTCTGAGTAGAGTCCAACCCCTGGTTCCTGAGTAGAGCCCAATCCCTGGTTCCAGCTCTGAGTGGAGTCCAACCCCTGGTTCAAGCTCTGAGTAGAGTCCAACCCCTGGTTCCTGAGTAGAGCCCAACTCCTGGTTCAAGCTCTGAGTAGAGTCCAACCCCTTGGTTCAAGCTCTGAGTAGAGCCCAAACCCTGGTTCCAGGTCTGAGTAGAGCCCAATCCCTGGTTCCAGCTCTGAGTGGAGTCCAACCCCTGGTTCAAACTCTGAGTATAGTCCAACCCCTGGTTCCTGAGTAGAGCCCAACCCCTGGTTCCAGCTCTGAGTAGAGTCCAGCCCCTGGTTCCAGCTCTGAGTAGAGCCCAACCCCTGGTTACAGGTTTGAGTAGAGCCCAACCCCTGGTTACAGGTCTGAGTAGAACCCAACCCCTGGTTCCAGGTCTGAGTAGAGCACAATCCCTGGTTCCAGCTCTGAGTAGAGCCCAATCCCTGGTTCAAGCTCTGAGTAGAGTCCAACCCCTGGTTCCAGCTCTGAGTAGAGCCCAACCCCTGGTTCCAGCTCTGAGTAGACCCCAACCCCTGGTTCCAGCTCTGAGTAGAGCCCAATCCCTAGTTCCAGGTCTGAGCAGAGTCCAACCCCTGGTTCAAACTCTGAGTAGAGTCCAACCCCTGGTTCCTGAGTAGAGCCCAACCTCTGTTTCCAGCTCTGAGTAGAGTCCAGCCCCTGGTTCCAGCTCTGAGTAGAGCCCAACCCCTGGTTACAGGTCTGAGTAGAGCCCAACCCCTGGTTACAGGTCTGAGTAGAACCCAACCCCTGGTTCCAGGTCTGAGTAGAGCCCAACCCCTGGTTCCAGGTCTGAGTAGAGCCCAACCCCTGGTTCCAGGTCTTAGAAGAGCCCAACCCCTTGTTCAAGCTCTGAGTAGAGTCCAACCCCTGGTTCCTGAGTAGAGCCCAATCCCTGGTTCCAGCTCTGAGTGGAGTCCAACCCCTGGTTCAAGCTCTGAGTAGAGTCCAACCCCTGGTTCCTGAGTAGAGCCCAACTCCTGGTTCAAGCTCTGAGTAGAGTCCAACCCCTTGGTTCAAGCTCTGAGTAGAGCCCAAACCCTGGTTCCAGGTCTGAGTAGAGCCCAATCCCTGGTTCCAGCTCTGAGTGGAGTCCAACCCCTGGTTCAAACTCTGAGTATAGTCCAACCCCTGGTTCCTGAGTAGAGCCCAACCCCTGGTTCCAGCTCTGAGTAGAGTCCAGCCCCTGGTTCCAGCTCTGAGTAGAGCCCAACCCCTGGTTACAGGTTTGAGTAGAGCCCAACCCCTGGTTACAGGTCTGAGTAGAGCCCAACCCCTGGTTCCAGGTCTGAGTAGAGCCCAACCCCTGGTTCCAGGTCTGAGTAGAGCCCAACCCCTGGTTCCAGGTCTGAGAAGAGCCCAACCCCTGGTTCAACCTCTGAGTAGAGTCCAACCCCTGGTTCCTGAGTAGAGCCCAATCCCTGGTTCCATCTCTGAGTGGAGTCCAACCCCTGGTTCAAGCTCTGAGTAGAGTCCAACCCCTGGTTCCTGAGTAGAGCCCAACTCCTGGTTCAAGCTCTGAGTAGAGTCCAACCCCTTGGTTCAAGCTCTGAGTAGAGTCCAACCACTGGTTCCAGCTCTGAGTAGAGCACAATCCCTGGTTCCAGCTCTGAGTAGAGCCCAATCCCTGGTTCAAGCTCTGAGTAGAGTCCAACCCCTGGTTCCAGCTCTGAGTAGAGCCCAACCCCTGGTTCCAGCTCTGAGTAGAGCCCAACCCCTGGTTCCAGCTCTGAGTAGAGCCCAATCCCTAGTTCCAGGTCTGAGTAGAGTCCAATCCCTGGTTCTTGAGTAGAGTCCAATCCCTGGTTCCAGCTCTGAGTGGAGTCCAACCCCTGGTTCCTGAGTAGAGCCCAACCTCTGGTTCCAGCTCTGAGTAGAGTCCAGCCCCTGGTTCCAGCTCTGAGTAGAGCCCAACCCCTGGTTACAGGTCTGAGTAGAGCCCAACCCCTGGTTACAGGTCTGAGTAGAACCCAACCCCTGGTTCCAGGTCTGAGTAGAGCCCAACCCCTGGTTCCAGGTCTGAGTAGAGCCCAACCCCTGGTTCCAGGTCTTAGAAGAGCCCAACCCCTTGTTCAAGCTCTGAGTAGAGTCCAACCCCTGGTTCCTGAGTAGAGCCCAATCCCTGGTTCCAGCTCTGAGTGGAGTCCAACCCCTGGTTCAAGCTCTGAGTAGAGTCCAACCCCTGGTTCCTGAGTAGAGCCCAACTCCTGGTTCAAGCTCTGAGTAGAGTCCAACCCCTTGGTTCAAGCTCTGAGTAGAGCCCAATCCCTGGTTCCAGGTCTGAGTAGAGCCCAATCCCTGGTTCCAGCTCTGAGTGGAGTCCAACCCCTGGTTCAAACTCTGAGTATAGTCCAACCCCTGGTTCCTGAGTAGAGCCCAACCCCTGGTTCCAGCTCTAAGTAGAGTCCAGCCCCTGGTTCCAGCTCTGAGTAGAGCCCAACCCAGGGTTACAGGTTTGAGTAGAGCCCAACCCCTGGTTACAGGTCTGAGTAGAACCCAACCCCTGGTTCCAGGTCTGAGTAGAGCCCAACCCCTGGTTCCAGGTCTGAGTAGAGCCCAACCCCTGGTTCCAGGTCTGAGAAGAGCCCAACCCCTGGTTCAACCTCTGAGTAGAGTCCAACCCCTGGTTCCTGAGTAGAGCCCAATCCCTGGTTCCATCTCTGAGTGGAGTCCAACCCCTGGTTCAAGCTCTGAGTAGAGTCCAACCCCTGGTTCCTGAGTAGAGCCAAACTCCTGGTTCAAGCTCTGAGTAGAGTCCAACCCCTTGGTTCAAGCTCTGAGTAGAGTCCAATCCCTGGTTCCAGCTCTGAGTAGAGCCCAATCCCTGGTTCAAGCTCTGAGTAGAGTCCAACCCCTGGTTCCAGCTCTGAGTAGAGCCCAACCCCTGGTTCCAGCTCTGAGTAGAGCCCAACCCCTGGTTCCAGCTCTGAGTAGAGCCCAATCCCTAGTTCCAGGTCTGAGTAGAGTCCAATCCCTGGTTCTTGAGTAGAGTCCAATCCCTGGTTCCAGCTCTGAGTGGAGTCCAACCCCTGGTTCAAACTCTGAGTATAGTCCAACCCCTGGTTCCTGAGTAGAGCCCAACCCCTGGTTCCAGCTCTGAGTAGAGCCCAACCCCTGGTTACAGGTCTGAGTAGAACCCAACCCCTGGTTCCAGGTCTGAGTAGAGCCCAACCCCTGGTTCCAGGTCTGAGTAGAGCCCAACCCCTGGTTCCAGGTCTGAGAAGAGCCCAACCCCTGGTTCAACCTCTGAGTAGAGTCCAACCCCTGGTTCCTGAGTAGAGCCCAATCCCTGGTTCCATCTCTGAGTGGAGTCCAACCCCTGGTTCAAGCTCTGAGTAGAGTCCAACCCCTGGTTCCTGAGTAGAGCCCAACTCCTGGTTCAAGCTCTGAGTAGAGTCCAACCCCTTGGTTCAAGCTCTGAGTAGAGCCCAAGCCCTGGTTCCAGGTCAGAGTAGAGCCCAACCCCTGGTTCCAGCTCTGATTAGAGCCCAACCCTTGGTTCCAGCTCTGAGTCGAGACCACTCCCTGGTTCAAGCTCTGAGTAGAGTCCAACCACTGGTTCCAGCTCTGAGTAGAGCCCAATCCCTGGTTCCAGCTCTGAGTAGAGCCCAATCCCTGGTTCAAGCTCCTAGTAGAGTCCAACCCCTGGTTCCAGCTCTGAGTAGAGCCCAACCCCTGGTTCCAGCTCTGAGTAGACCCCAACCCCTGGTTCCAGCTCTGAGTAGAGCCCAATCCCTAGTTCCAGGTCTGAGCAGAGTCCAACCCCTGGTTCAAACTCTGAGTAGAGTCCAACCCCTGGTTCCTGAGTAGAGCCCAACCCCTGGTTCCAGCTCTGAGTAGAGTCCAGCCCCTGGTTCCAGCTCTGAGTAGAGCCCAACCCCTGGTTACATGTCTGAGTAGAGCCCAACCCCTGGTTACAGGTCTGAGTAGAACCCAACCCCTGGTTCCAGGTCTGAGTAGAGCCCAACCCCTGGTTCCAGGTCTGAGTAGAGCCCAACCCCTGGTTCCAGGTCTTAGAAGAGCCCAACCCCTTGTTCAAGCTCTGAGTAGAGTCCAACCCCTGGTTCCTGAGTAGAGCCCAATCCCTGGTTCCAGCTCTGAGTGGAGTCCAACCCCTGGTTCAAGCTCGGAGTAGAGTCCAACCCCTGGTTCCTGAGTAGAGCCCAACTCCTGTTTCAAGCTCTGAGTAGAGTCCAACCCCTTGGTTCAAGCTCTGAGTAGAGCCCAAGCCCTGGTTCCAGGTCTGAGTAGAGCCCAACCCCTGGTTCCAGCTCTGAGTAGAGCCCAACCCTTGGTTCCAGCTCTGAGTCGAGCCCAATCCCTGGTTCAAGCTCTGAGTAGAGTCCAACCACTGGTTCCAGCTCTGAGTAGAGCCCAATCCCTGGTTCCAGCTCTGAGTAGAGCCCAATCCCTGGTTCAAGCTCTGAGTAGAGTCCAACCCCTGGTTCCAGCTCTGAGTAGAGCCCAACCCCTGGTTCCAGCTCTGAGTAGAGGCCAACCCCTGGTTCCAGCTCTGAGTAGAGCCCAACCCCTGGTTCCAGCTCTGAGTAGAGCCCAATCCCTAGTTCCAGGTCTGAGCAGAGTCCAACCCCTGGTTCAAACTCTGAGTAGAGTCCAACCCCTGGTTCCTGAGTAGAGCCCAACCCCTGGTTCCAGCTCTGAGTAGAGTCCAGCCCCTGGTTCCAGCTCTGAGTAGAGCCCAACCCCTGGTTACAGGTCTGAGTAGAGCCCAACCCCTGGTTACAGGTCTGAGTAGCACCCAACCCCTGGTTCCAGGTCTGAGTAGAGCCCAACCCCTGGTTCCAGGTCTGAGTAGAGCCCAACCCCTGGTTCCAGGTCTGAGTAGAGCCCAACCCCTGGTTCCAGGTCTGATAAGAGCCCAACCCCTGGTTCAAGCTCTGAGTAGAGTCCAACCCCTGGTTCCTGACTAGAGCCCAATCCCTGGTTCCAGCTCTGAGTGGAGTCCAACCCCTGGTTCAAGCTCTGAGTAGAGTCCAACCTCTGGTTCCTGAGTAGAGCCCAACTCCTGGTTCAAGCTCTGAGTAGAGTCCAACCCCTTGGTTCAAGCTCTGAGTAGAGCCCAAGCCCTGGTTCCAGGTCTGAGTAGAGCCCAACCCCTGGTTCCAGCTCTGAGTAGAGCCCAATCCCTGGTTCAAGCTCTGAGTAGAGTCCAACCCCTGGTTCCTGAGTAGAGCCCAACCCCTGGTTACAGGTCTGAGTAGAGTCCAACCCCTTGTTCCAGGTCTGAGTAGAGATAACCCCTGGTTACAGGTCTGAGTAGAGCCCAACCCATGATTACAGGTCTGAGTAGAGTCCAACCCCTGGTTACAGCTCTGAGTAGAGCCCAACCCCTGGTTCTTGAGTACAGTCCAATCCCTGGTTCCAGCTCTGAGTGGAGTCCAACCCCTGGTTCAAGCTCTGAGTAGAGTCCAACCCCTGGTTCCTGAGTAGAGCCCAACCCCTGGTTCCAGCTCTGAGTAGAGTCCAGCCCCTGGTTCCAGGTCTGAGTAGAGCCCAACCCCTGGTTCTTGAGTAGAGCCCAACCCCTGGTTCCAGCTCTGAGTAGAGTCCAATCCCTGGTTCCAGCTCTGATTAGAGTCCAATCCCTGGTTCTTGAGTAGAGCCCAACCCCTGGTTCCAGGTCTGAGTAGAGCCCAATCCCTGGTTCCAGATCTGAGTAGAGCCCAACCCTTGGTTCCAGGTCTGAGAAGAGCCCAATCCCTGGTTCCAGCTCTGAGTAGAGTCCAACCCTTGGTTCCAGCTCTGAGTAGAGCCCAATCCCTGGTTCAAGCTCTGAGTAGAGTCCAACCCCTGGTTCCAGCTCTGAGTAGAGATAACCCCTGGTTACAGGTCTGAGTAGAGCCCAACCCATGGTTACAGGTCTGAGTAGAGTCCAACCCCTGGTTACAGCTCTGAGTAGAGTCCAACCCCTGGTTCTTGAGTAGAGTCCATTCCCTGGTTCCAGCTCTGAGTAGAGTCCAATCCCTGGTTCTTGAGTAGAGCCCAATCCCTGGTTCCAGCTCTGAGTGGAGTCCAACCCCTGGTTCCTGAGTAGAGCCCAACCCCTGGTTCCAGGTCTGAGTAGAGCCCAACCCCTGGTTCCAGGTCTGAGTAGAGCCCAACCCCTGGTTCCAGGTCTGAGTAGAGCCCAACCCCTGGTTCCAGGTCTGAGAAGAGCCCAATCCCTGGTTCCAGGTCTGAGTAGAGCTCAACCCATGGTTCCAGGTCTGAGTAGAGCCCAACCCCTGGTTCCAGGTCTGAGAAGAACCCAATCCCTGGTTCCAGCTCTGAGTAGAGCCCAATCCTTGGTTCCAGCTCTGAGTAGAGCCCAATCCCTGGTTCAAGCTCTGAGTAGTCCAACCCCTGGTTCCAGCGCTGAGTAGAGCCCAACCCCTGGTTCCAGCTCTGAGTAGAGCCCAATCCCTGGTTCAATCTCTGAGTAGAGTCCAACCCCTGGTTCCAGCTCTGAGTAGAGCCCAACCCCTGGTTCCAGCTCTGAGTAGATCCCAACCCCTGGTTCCAGCTCTGAGTAGAGCCCAATCCCTAGTTCCAGGTCTGAGTAGAGTCCAATCCCTGGTTCTTGAGTAGAGTCCAATCCCTGGTTCCAGCTCTGAGTGGAGTCCAACCCCTGGTTCAAGCTCTGAGTAGAGTACAACCCCTGGTTCCTGAGTAGAGCCCAACCCCTGGTTCCAGCTCTGAGTAGAGTCCAGCCCCTGGTTCCAGCTCTGAGTAGAGCCCAACCCCTGGTTACAGGTCTGAGAAGAGCCCAATCCCTGGTTCCAGGTCTGAGTAGAGCTCAACCCATGGTTCCAGGTCTGAGTAGAGCCCAACCCCTGGTTCCAGGTCTGAGAAGAACCCAATCCCTGGTTCCAGCTCTGAGTAGAGCCCAATCCTTGGTTCCAGCTCTGAGTAGAGCCCAATCCCTGGTTCAAGCTCTGAGTAGTCCAACCCCTGGTTCCAGCGCTGAGTAGAGCCCAACCCCTGGTTCCAGCTCTGAGTAGAGCCCAATCCCTGGTTCAATCTCTGAGTAGAGTCCAACCCCTGGTTCCAGCTCTGAGTAGAGCCCAACCCCTGGTTCCAGCTCTGAGTAGATCCCAACCCCTGGTTCCAGCTCTGAGTAGAGCCCAATCCCTAGTTCCAGGTCTGAGTAGAGTCCAATCCCTGGTTCTTGAGTAGAGTCCAATCCCTGGTTCCAGCTCTGAGTGGAGTCCAACCCCTGGTTCAAGCTCTGAGTAGAGTACAACCCCTGGTTCCTGAGTAGAGCCCAACCCCTGGTTCCAGCTCTGAGTAGAGTCCAGCCCCTGGTTCCAGCTCTGAGTAGAGCCCAACCCCTGGTTACAGGTCTGAGTAGAACCCAACCCCTGGTTACAGGTCTGAGTAGAGCCCAACCCCTGGTTCCAGGTCTGAGTAGAGCCCAACCCCTGGTTCAGCTGAGTAGAGCCCAACCCCTGGTTCCAGCTCTGAGTAGAGTCCAGCCCCTGGTTCCAGCTCTGAGTAGAGCCCAACCCCTGGTTCCAGCTCTGAGTAGAGTCAAATCCCTGGTTCCAGCTCTGAGTAGAGTCCAATCCCTGGTTCAGTTGAGTAGAGTCCAATCCCTGGTTCTTGAGTAGAGTCCAACCCCTGGTTCAAGCTCTGAGTAGAGTCCAACCCCTGGTTCCTGAGTAGAGCCCAACCCCTGGTTCCAGCTCTGAGTTGAGTCCAGCCCCTGGTTCCAGCTCTGAGTAGAGCCCAACCCCTGGTTACAGGTCTAAGTAGAGCCCAACCCCTGGTTACAGGTCTGAGTAGAACCCAACCCCTGGTTCCAGGTCTGAGTAGAGCCCAACCCCTGGTTCCAGGTCTGAGTAGAGTCCAACCCCTGGTTCCAGGTCTGAGTAGAGTCCAACCCCTGGTTCAAGCTCTGAGTAGAGTCCAACCCCTTGGTTCAAGCTCTGAGTAGATTCCAACCCATGGTTCTTGAGTAGAGTCCAATCCCTTGTTCCAGCTCTGAGTGGAGTCCCACCCCTGGTTCAAGCTCTGAGTAGAGTCCAACCCCTGGTTCTTGAGTAGAGCCCAACCCCTGGTTCCAGCTCTGAGTAGAGTCCAATCCCTGGTTACAGCTCTGAGTAGAGCCCAACCCCTGGTTCTTGAGTAGAGCCCAAGCCCTGGTTACAGGTCTGAGTAGAGTCCAACCCCTTGTTCCAGGTCTGAGTAGAGATAACCCCTGGTTACAGGTCTGAGTAGAGCCCAACCCATTGTTACAGGTCTGAGTAGAGTCCAGCCCCTGGTTCCAGCTCTGAGTAGAGCCCAAGCCCTGGTTACAGGTCTACTCAGAGCTGGAACCAGGGATTGGGCTCTTCTCAGACCTGGAACCAGGGGTTGGGCTCTACTCAGACCTGGAACCATGGGTTGGGCTCTAATCAGACCTGGAATCAGGGATTGGACTCTTCTTAGACCTGGAACCAGGGGTTGGGCTCTACTCAGACCTGGAACCATGGGTTGGGATCTACTCAGACCTGGAACCAGGGTTTGGGTCTACTCAGACCTGGAACCAGGGGTTGGGCTTTACTCAGGAACCAGGGGTTGCACTCCACTCAGAGCTGGAACCAGGGATTGGACTCCACTCAGAGCTGGAACCAGGGATTGGACTCTACTCAAGAACCAGGATTGGACTCTACTCAGAGCTGGACCCAGGGAATGGACTCTACTCAGAGCTGAAACCAGGGGTTGGGTGCTACTCAAGAACCAGGGGTTGGGCTCTACTCAGAGCTGTAACCAGGGGTTGGACTCTACTCAGACCTGTAACCATGGGTTGGGCTCTACTCAGAGCTGGAACCAAGGGTTGGGCTCTACTCAGAGCTGGAACCAGGGATTGGGCTCTTCTCAGACCTGGAACCAGGGGTTGGGCTCTACTCAGACCTGGAACCATGGGTTGGGCTCTACTCAGACCTGTAACCAGGGCTTGGGCTCTACTCAGAGCTTGAACCAAGGGGTTGGACTCTACTCAGAGCTTGAACCAGGAGTTGGGCTGTACTCAGAGCTTGAACCAGGGGTTGTTCTCTACTCAGACCAGTAACCAGGGATTGGGCTCTACTCAGAGCTTGAACCAGGGGTTGGACTCTACTCAGACCTGGAACCAGGGGTTGGACTCTACTCAGAGCTTGAACCAGGGATTGGGCTCTACTCAGAGCTGGAACCAAGGGTTAGGCTCTACTCAGAGCTGGAACCAGGGATTGGGCTCTTCTCAGACCTGGAACCAGGGGTTGGGCTCTACTCAGACCTGGAACCATGGGTTGGGCTCTACTCAGACCTGTAACCAGGGCTTGGGCTCTACTCAGAGCTTGAACCAAGGGGTTGGACTCTACTCAGAGCTTGAACCAGCAGTTGGGCTGTACTCAGAGCTTGAACCAGGGGTTGGACTCTACTCAGACCAGTAACCAGGGATTGGGCTCTACTCAGAGCTTGAACCAGGGGTTGGACTCTACTCAGACATGGAACCAGGGGTTGGACTCTACTCAGAGCTTGAACCAGGGATTGGGCTCTACTCAGAGCTGGAACCAAGGGTTGGGCTCTACTCAGAGCTGGAACCAGGGATTGGGCTCTTCTCAGACCTGGAACCAGGGGTTGGGCTCTACTCAGACCTGGAACCATGGGTTGGGCTCTACTCAGAGCTGGAACCAGGGATTGGGCTCTTCTCAGACCTGGAACCAGGGGTTGGGCTCTACTCAGACCTGGAACCATGGGTTGGGCTCTACTCAGACCTTGAACCAGGGTTTGGGTCTACTCAGACCTGGAACCAGGGGTTGGGCTCTACTCAGGAACCAGGGGTTGGACTCCACTCAGAGCTGGAACCAGGGATTGGGACTCTACTCAAGAACCAGGGATTGGACTCTACTCAGAGCTGGAACCAGGGAATGGACTCTACTCAGAGCTGAAACCAGGGGTTGGGCGCTACTCAAGAACCAGGGGTTGGGCTCTACTCAGAGCTGTAACCAGGGGTTGGACTCTACTCAGACCTGTAACCATGGGTTGGGCTCTACTCAGACCTGTAACCAGGGGTTATCTCTACTCAGACCTGGAACAAGGGGTTGGACTCTACCTAGACCTGTAACCAGGGCTTGGGCTCTACTCAGAGCTTTAACCAAGGGGTTGGACTCTACTCAGACCTGTAACCAGGGATTGGGCTCTACTCAGAGCTTGAACCAGGGGTTGGACTCTACTCAGACCTGGAACCAGGGGTTGGACTCTACTCAGACCTGGAACCAGGGGTTGGGCTCTACTCAGACCTGGAACCAGGGGTTGGGCTCTACTCAGACCTGGAACCAGGGGTTGGGTTCTACTCAGACCTGGAACCAGGGGTTGGGCTCTACTCAGACCTGTAACCAGGGGTTGGGCTCTACTCAGAGCTGGAACCAGGGGCTGGACTCTACTCAGAGCTGGAACCAGGGGTTGGGCTATACTCAGGAACCAGGGGTTGGACTCTACTCAGAGCTTGAACCAGGGGTTGGACTCCACTCAGAGCTGGAACCAGGGATTGGACTCTACTCAAGACCCAGGGATTGGACTCTACTCAGACCTGGAACTAGGGATTGGGCTCTACTCAGAGCTGGAACCAGGGGTTGGGCTCTACTCAGAGTTGTAACCAGGGCTTGGGCTCTACTCAGAGGTGGAACCAGAGGTTGGACTCTACTCAGAGCTTGAACCAGGGATTGGGCTCTACTCAGAGCTGGAACCAGGGGTTGGGCTCTTCTCAGACCTGGAACCAGGGGTTGGGCTCTACTCAGACCTGGAACCATGGGTTGGGCTCTACTCAGACCTGGAACCAGGGGTTGGGCTCTTCTCAGACCTGGAACCAGGGGTTGGGCTCCACTCAGACCTGGAACCATGGGTTGGGCTCTACTCAGACCTGGAACCAGAGGTTGGGCTCTACTCAGACCTGGAACCAGGGGTTGGGCTCTACTCAGGAACCAGGGGTTGGACTCCACTCAGAGCTGGAACCAGGGATTGGACTCCACTCAGAGCTGGAACCAGGGATTGGACTCTACTCAATAACCAGGGATTGGACTCCACTCAGAGCTGGAACCAGGGAATGGACTCTACTCAGAGCTGGAACCAGGGGTTGGACTCAACTCAGACCTGTAACCATGGGTTGGGCTCTACTCAGACCTGTAACCAGGGGTTATCTCTACTCAGACCTGGAACAAGGGGTTGGACTCTTCCTAGACCTGTAACCAGGGCTTGGGCTCTACTCAGAGCTTGAACCAAGGGGTTGGACTCTACTCAGAGCTTGAACCAGGAGTTGGGCTGTACACAGAGCTTGAACCAGGGGTTGGACTCTACTCAGACCTGTAACCAGGGATTGGGCTCTACTCAGAACTTGAACCAGGGGTTTGACTCTACTCAGACCTGGAACCAGTGATTGGACTCTACACAAGAACCAGGGATTGGACTCTACTCAGACCTGGAACTAGGGATTGGGCTCTACTCAGAGCTGGAACCAGGGGTTGAGCTCTACTCAGAGCTGGAACCAGGGGTTGGCCTCTAATCAGAGCTGGAACCAGGGGTTGGACTCCACTCAGAACTGGAACCATGGGTTGGGCTCTACTCAGACCTGTAACCAGGGGTTATCTCTACTCAGACCTGGAACAAGGGGTTGGACTCTACCTAGACCTGTAACCAGGGCTTGGGCTCTACTCAGAGCTTTAACCAAGGGGTTGGACTCTACTCAGACCTGTAACCAGGGATTGGGCTCTACTCAGAGCTTGAACCAGGGGTTGGACTCTACTCAGACCTGGAACCAGGGGTTGGACTCTACTCAGACCTGGAACCAGGGGTTGGGCTCTACTCAGACCTGGAACCAGGGGTTGGGCTCCACTCAGAACTGGAACCAGGGGTTGGGTTCTACTCAGACCTGGAACCAGGGGTTGGGCTCTACTCAGACCTGTAACCAGGGGTTGGGCTCTACTCAGAGCTGGAACCAGGGGCTGGACTCTACTCAGAGCTGGAACCAGGGGTTGGACTCTACTCAGAGCTTGAACCAGGGGTTGGACTCCACTCAGAGCTGGAACCAGGGATTGGACTCTACTCAAGAACCAGGGATTGGACTCTACTCAGACCTGGAACTAGGGATTGGGCTCTACTCAGAGCTGGAACCAGGGGTTGGGCTCTACTCAGAGTTGTAACCAGGGCTTGGGCTCTACTCAGAGGTGGAACCAGAGGTTGGACTCTACTCAGAGCTTGAACCAGGGATTGGGCTCTACTCAGAGCTGGAACCAGGGGTTGGGCTCTTCTCAGACCTGGAACCAGGGGTTGGGCTCTACTCAGACCTGGAACCATGGGTTGGGCTCTACTCAGACCTGGAACCAGGGGTTGGGCTCTTCTCAGACCTGGAACCAGGGGTTGGGCTCCACTCAGACCTAGAACCATGGGTTGGGCTCTACTCAGACCTGGAACCAGGGGTTGGGCTCTACTCAGACCTGGAACCAGGGGTTGGGCTCTACTCAGGAACCAGGGGTTGGACTCCACTCAGAGCTGGAACCAGGGATTGGACTCCACTCAGAGCTGGAACCAGGGATTGGACTCTACTCAATAACCAGGGATTGGACTCTACTCAGAGCTGGAACCAGGGAATGGACTCTACTCAGAGCTGGAACCAGGGGTTGGACTCAACTCAGACCTGTAACCATGGGTTGGGCTCTACTCAGACCTGTAACCAGGGGTTATCTCTACTCAGACCTGGAACAAGGGGTTGGACTCTTCCTAGACCTGTAACCAGGGCTTGGGCTCTACTCAGAGCTTGAACCAAGGGGTTGGACTCTACTCAGAGCTTGAACCAGGAGTTGGGCTGTACACAGAGCTTGAACCAGGGGTTGGACTCTACTCAGACCTGTAACCAGGGATTGGGCTCTACTCAGAACTTGAACCAGGGGTTTGACTCTACTCAGACCTGGAACCAGGGGTTGGACTCTACTCAGACCTGGAACCAGGGGTTGGGCTCTACTCAGACCTGGAACCAGGGGTTGGGCTCTACTCAGACCTGGAACCAGGGGTTGGGTTCTACTCAGACCTGTAACCAGGGGTTGGGCTCTACTCAGACCTGTAACCAGGGGTTTGGCTCTACTCAGAGCTGGAACCAGGGGCTGGACTCTACTCAGAGCTGGAACCAGGGGTTGGACTCTCCTCAGAGCTTGAACCAGGGGTTGGACTCCACTCAGAGCTGGAACCAGTGATTGGACTCTACACAAGAACCAGGGATTGGACTCTACTCAGACCTGGAACTAGGGATTGGGCTCTACTCAGAGCTGGAACCAGGGGTTGGGCTCTACTCAGAGCTGGAACCAGGGGTTGGGCTCTAATCAGAGCTGGAACCAGGGGTTGGACTCCACTCAGAACTGGAACCAGGGAATGGACTCTAAGCAGAGCTGGAACCAGGGGTTGGACTCTACTGAAGAACCAGGGGTTGGGCTCTACTCAAAGCTGTAAACAGGGGTTGGACTCTACTCAGACCTGTAACCATGGGCTTGGGCCCTACTCAGACCTGTAACCAGGGGTTATCTCTACTCAGACCTGGAACAAGGGGTTGGACTCTACTCAGACCTGTAACCAGGGCTCGGGCTCTACTCAGAACTTGAACCAAGGGGTTGGACTCTACTCAGAGCTTGAACCAGGAGTTGGGCTGTATTCAGCGCTTGAACCAGGGGTTGGACTCTACTCAGACCTGTAACCAGGGATTGGGCTCTACTCAGAGCTTGAACCAGGGGTTGGACTCTACTCAGACCTGGAACCAGGGGTTGGACTCTACTCAGAGCTTGAACCAGGGATTGGGCTCTACTCAGAGCTGGAACCAAGGGATGGGCTCTACTCAGAGCTGGAACCAGGGATTGGGCTCTTCTCAGACCTGGAACCAGGGGTTGGGCTCTACTCAGACCTGGAACCATGGGTTGGGCTCTACTCAGACCTGGAATCAGGGATTGGTCTCTTCTCAGACCTGGAACCAGGGGTTGGGCTCTACTCAGACCTGGAACCATGGGTTGGGATCTACTCAGACCTGGAACCAGGGGTTGGGCTTTACTCAGGAACCAGGGGTTGGACTCCACTCAGAGCTGGAACCAGGGATTGGACTCCACTCAGAGCTGGAACCAGGGATTGGACTCTACTCAGAGCTGAAACCAGGGGTTGGGCGCTACTCAAGAACCAGGGGTTGGGCTCTACTCAGAGCTGTAACCAGGGGTTGGACTCTACTCAGACCTGTAACCATGGGTTGGGCTCTACTCAGACCTGGAACAAGGGGTTGGACTCTACCTAGACCTGTAACCAGGGCTTGGGCTCTACTCAGAGCTTGAACCAAGGGGTTGGACTCTACTCAGAGCTTGAACCAGGAGTTGGGCTGTACTCAGAGCTTGAACCAGGGGCTGGACTCTACTCAGACCTGTAACCAGGGATTGGGCTCTACTCAGAGCTTGAACCAGGGGTTGGACTCTACTCAGACCTGGAACCAGGGGTTGGACTCTACTCAGAGCTTGAACCAGGGATTGGGCTCTACTCAGAGCTGGAACCAAGGGTTGGGCTCTACTCAGAGCTGGAACCAGGTATTGGGCTCTTCTCAGACCTGGAACCAGGGGTTGGGCTCTACTCAGACCTGGAACCATGGGTTGGGCTCTACTCAGACCTGTAACCAGGGCTTGGGCTCTACTCAGAGCTTGAACCAAGGGGTTGGACTCTACTCAGAGCTTGAACCAGGAGTTGGGCTGTACTCAGAGCTTGAACCAGGGGTTGGACTCTACTCAGACCAGTAACCAGGGATTGGGCTCTACTCAGAGATTGAACCAGGGGTTGGACTCTACTCAGACCTGGAACCAGGGGTTGGACTCTACTCAGAGCTTGAACCAGGGATTGGGCTCTACTCAGAGCTGGAACCAAGGGTTGGGCTCTACTCAGAGCTGGAACCAGGGATTGGGCTCTTCTCAGACCTGGAACCAGGGGTTGGGCTCTACTCAGACCTGGAACAATGGGTTGGGCTCTACTCAGACCTGTAACCAGGGCTTGGGCTCTACTCAGAGCTTGAACCAAGGGGTTGGACTCTACTCAGAGCTTGAACCAGCAGTTGGGCTGTACTCAGAGCTTGAACCAGGGGTTGGACTCTACTCAGACCAGTAACCAGGGATTGGGCTCTACTCAGAGCTTGAACCAGGGGTTGGACTCTACTCAGACCTGGAACCAGGGGTTGGACTCTACTCAGAGCTTGAACCAGGGATTGGGCTCTACTCAGAGCTGGAACCAAGGGTTGGGCTCTACTCAGAGCTTGAACCAAGGGGTTGGACTCTACTCAGAGCTTGAACCAGCAGTTGGGCTGTACTCAGAGCTTGAACCAGGGGTTGGACTCTACTCAGACCAGTAACCAGGGATTGGGCTCTACTCAGAGCTTGAACCAAGGGGTTGGACTCTACTCAGAGCTTGAACCAGGAGTTGGGCTGTACTCAGAGCTTGAACCAGGGGTTGGACTCTACTCAGACCAGTAACCAGGGATTGGGCTCTACTCAGAGATTGAACCAGGGGTTGGACTCTACTCAGACCTGGAACCAGGGGTTGGACTCTACTCAGAGCTTGAACCAGGGATTGGGCTCTACTCAGAGCTGGAACCAAGGGTTGGGCTCTACTCAGAGCTGGAACCAGGGATTGGGCTCTTCTCAGACCTGGAACCAGGGGTTGGGCTCTACTCAGACCTGGAACAATGGGTTGGGCTCTACTCAGACCTGTAACCAGGGCTTGGGCTCTACTCAGAGCTTGAACCAAGGGGTTGGACTCTACTCAGAGCTTGAACCAGCAGTTGGGCTGTACTCAGAGCTTGAACCAGGGGTTGGACTCTACTCAGACCAGTAACCAGGGATTGGGCTCTACTCAGAGCTTGAACCAGGGGTTGGACTCTACTCAGACCTGGAACCAGGGGTTGGACTCTACTCAGAGCTTGAACCAGGGATTGGGCTCTACTCCGAGCTGGAACCAAGGGTTGGGCTCTACTCAGAGCTTGAACCAAGGGGTTGGACTCTACTCAGAGCTTGAACCAGCAGTTGGGCTGTACTCAGAGCTTGAACCAGGGGTTGGACTCTACTCAGACCAGTAACCAGGGATTGGGCTCTACTCAGAGCTTGAACCAGGGGTTGGACTCTACTCAGACCTGGAACCAGGGGTTGGACTCTACTCAGAGCTTGAACCAGGGATTGGGCTCTACTCAGAGCTGGAACCAAGGGTTGGGCTCTACTCAGAGCTGGAACCAGGGATTGGGCTCTTCTCAGACCTGGAACCAGGGGTTGGGCTCTACTCAGACCTGGAACCATGGGTTGGGCTCTACTCAGAGCTGGAACCAGGGATTGGGCTCTTCTCAGACCTGGAACCAGGGGTTGGGCTCTACTCAGACCTGGAAACATGGGTTGGGCTCTACTCAGACCTTGAACCAGGGTTTGGGTCTACTCAGACCTGGAACCAGGGGTTGGGCTCTACTCAGGAACCAGGGGTTGGACTCCACTCAGAGCTGGAACCAGGGATTGGACTCCACTCAGAGCTGGAACCAGGGATTGGGACTCTACTCAAGAACCAGGGATTGGACTCTACTCAGAGCTGGAACCAGGGAATGGACTCTACTCAGAGCTGAAACCAGGGGTTGGGCGCTACTCAAGAACCAGGGGTTGGGCTCTACTCAGAGCTGTAACCAGGGGTTGGACTCTACTCAGACCTGTAACCATGGGTTGGGCTCTACTCAGACCTGTAACCAGGGGTTATCTCTACTCAGACCTGGAACAAGGGGTTGGACTCTACCTAGACCTGTAACCAGGGATTGGGCTCTACTCAGAGCTTGAACCAGGGGTTGGACTCTACTCAGACCTGGAACCAGGGGTTGGACTCTACTCAGACCTGGAACCAGGGGTTGGGCTCTACTCAGACCTGGAACCAGGGGTTGGGCTCTACTCAGACCTGGAACCAGGGGTTGGACTCTACTCAGACCTGGAACCAGGGGTTGGGCTCTACTCAGACCTGGAACAAGGGGTTGGGCTCTACTCAGACCTGGAACCAGGGGTTGGGTTCTACTCAGACCTGGAACCAGGGGTTGGGCTCTACTCAGAGCTGGAACCAGGGGCTGGACTCTACTCGGAGCTGGAACCAGGGGTTGGGCTCTACTCAGAGCTGGAACCAGGGGTTGGGCTCTACTCAGAGCTGGAACCAGGGGTTGGGCTATACTCAGGAACCAGGGGTTGGACTCTACTCAGAGCTTGAACCAGGGGTTGGACTCCACTCAGAGCTGGAACCAGGGATTGGACTCTACTCAAGAACCAGGGATTGGACTCTACTCAGACCTGGAACTAGGGATTGGGCTCTACTCAGAGCTGGAACCAGGGAATGGACTCTACTCAGAGCTGAAACCAGGGGTTGGGCGCTACTCAAGAACCAGGGGTTGGGCTCTACTCAGAGCTGTAACCAGGGGTTGGACTCTACTCAGACCTGTAACCATGGGTTGGGCTCTACTCAGACCTGGAACAAGGGGTTGGACTCTACCTAGACCTGTAACCAGGGCTTGGGCTCTACTCAGAGCTTGAACCAAGGGGTTGGACTCTACTCAGAGCTTGAACCAGGAGTTGGGCTGTACTCAGAGCTTGAACCAGGGGCTGGACTCTACTCAGACCTGTAACCAGGGATTGGGCTCTACTCAGAGCTTGAACCAGGGGTTGGACTCTACTCAGACCTGGAACCAGGGGTTGGACTCTACTCAGAGCTTGAACCAGGGATTGGGCTCTACTCAGAGCTGGAACCAAGGGTTGGGCTCTACTCAGAGCTGGAACCAGGGATTGGGCTCTTCTCAGACCTGGAACCAGGGGTTGGGCTCTACTCAGACCTGGAACCAGGGGTTGGACTCTACTCAGACCTGGAACCAGGGGTTGGGCTCTACTCAGACCTGGAACCAGGGGTTGGGCTCTACTCAGACCTGGAACCAGGGGTTGGGTTCTACTCAGACCTGGAACCAGGGGTTGGGCTCTACTCAGACCTGTAACCAGGGGTTGGGCTCTACTCAGAGCTGGAACCAGGAGCTGGACTCTACTCAGAGCTGGAACCAGGGGTTGGGCTATACTCAGGAACCAGGGGTTGGACTCTACTCAGAGCTTGAACCAGGGGTTGGACTCCACTCAGAGCTGGAACCAGGGATTGGACTCTACTCAAGAACCAGGGATTGGACTCTACTCAGACCTGGAACTAGGGATTGGGCTCTACTCAGAGCTGGAACCAGGGGTTGGGCTCTACTCAGAGTTGGAACCAGGGGTTGGGCTCTACTCAGAGCTTGAACCAGGGATTGGGCTCTACTCAGAGCTGGAACCAGGGGTTGGGCTCTTCTCAGACCTGGAACCAGGGGTTGGGCTCTACTCAGACCTGGAACCATGGGTTGGGCTCTACTCAGACCTGGAACCAGGGATTGGGCTCTTCTCAGACCTGGAACCAGGGGTTGGGCTCTACTCAGACCTGGAACCAGGGGTTGGGCTCTACTCAGGAACCAGGGGTTGG
>NC_048575.1:83439916-83497404 GCF_013265735.2 Oncorhynchus mykiss | reverse complement strand
AGCTGGAACCAGGGATTGGACTCTACTCAAGAACCAGGGATTGGACTCTACTCAGAGCTGGAACCAGGGAATGGACTCTACTCAGAGCTGAAACCAGGGGTTGGGCGCTACTCAAGAACCAGGGGTTGGGCTCTACTCAGAGCTGTAACCAGGGGTTGGACTCTACTCAGACCTGTAACCATGGGTTGGGCTCTACTCAGACCTGTAACCAGGGGTTATCTCTACTCAGACCTGGAACAAGGGGTTGGACTCTACCTAGACCTGTAACCAGGGCTTGGGCTCTACTCAGAGCTTTAACCAAGGGGTTGGACTCTACTCAGACCTGTAACCAGGGATTGGGCTCTACTCAGAGCTTGAACCAGGGGTTGGACTCTACTCAGACCTGGAACCAGGGGTTGGACTCTACTCAGACCTGGAACCAGGGGTTGGGCTCTACTCAGACCTGGAACCAGGGGTTGGGCTCTACTCAGACCTGGAACCAGGGGTTGGGTTCTACTCAGACCTGTAACCAGGGGTTGGGCTCTACTCAGACCTGTAACCAGGGGTTGGGCTCTACTCAGAGCTGGAACCAGAGGCTGGACTCTACTCAGAGCTGGAACCAGGGGCTGGACTCTACTCAGAGCTGGAACCAGGGGTTGGGCTCTACTCAGGAACCAGGGGTTGGACTCTACTCAGAGCTTGAACCAGGGGTTGGACTCCACTCAGAGCTGGAACCAGGGATTGGACTCTACTCAAGAACCAGGGATTGGACTCTACTCAGACCTGGAACTAGGGATTGGGCTCTACTCAGAGCTGGAACCAGGGGTTGGGCTCTACTCAGAGTTGGAACCAGGGGTTGGGCTTCTACTCAGAGCTGGAACCAGGGGTTGGGCTCTTCTCAGACCTGGAACCAGGGGTTGGGCTCTACTCAGACCTGGAACCATGGGTTGGGCTCTACTCAGACCTGGAACCAGGGATTGGGCTCTTCTCAGACCTGGAACCAGGGGTTGGGCTCCACTCAGACCTGGAACCATGGGTTGGGCTCTACTCAGACCTGGAACCAGGGGTTGGGCTATACTCAGGAACCAGGGGTTGGACTCCACTCAGAGCTGGAACCAGGGATTGGACTCCACTCAGAGCTGGAACCAGGGATTGGACTCTACTCAATAACCAGGGATTGGACTCTACTCAGAGCTGGAACCAGGGAATGGACTCTACTCAGAGCTGGAACCAGGGGTTGGGCTCTACTCAAGAACCAGGGGTTGGGCTCTACTCAGAGCTGTAACCAGGGGTTGGACTCTACTCAGACCTGTAACCATGGGTTGGGCTCTACTCAGACCTGTAACCAGGGGTTATCTCTACTCAGACCTGGAACAAGGGGTTGGAATCTTCCTAGACCTGTAACCAGGGCTTGGGCTCTACTCAGAGCTTGAACCAAGGGGTTGGACTCTACTCAGAGCTTGAACCACGGAGTTGGGCTGTACACAGAGCTTGAACCAGGGGTTTGACTCTACTCAGACCTGGAACCAGGGGTTGGACTCTACTCAGACCTGGAACCAGGGGTTGGGCTCTACTCAGACCTGGAACCAGGGGTTGGGCTCTACTCAGACCTGGAACCAGGGGTTGGGTTCTACTCAGACCTGTAACCAGGGGTTGGGCTCTCCTCAGACCTGTAACCAGGGGTTTGGCTCTACTCAGAGCTGGAACCAGGGGCTGGACTCTACTCAGAGCTGGAACCAGGGGTTGGACTCTCCTCAGAGCTTGAACCAGGGGTTGGACTCCACTCAGAGCTGGAACCAGTGATTGGACTCTACACAAGAACCAGGGATTGGACTCTACTGAGACCTGGAACTAGGGATTGGGCTCTACTCAGAGCTGGAACCAGGGTTTGGGCTCTACTCAGAGCTGGAACCAGGGGTTGGGCTCTAATCAGAGCTGGAACCAGGGTTTGGACTCTACTCAGAGCTTGAACCAGGGATTGCGCTCTACTCAGAGCTTGAACCAAGAGTTGGACTCTACTCAGACCTGGAACCATGGGTTGGGCTCTACTCAGACCTGGAACCATGGGTTGGGCTCTACTCAGACCTGGAACCAGGGATTGGGCTCTTCTCAGACCTGGAACCAGGGTTTGGGCTCTACTCAGACCTGGAACCATGGGTTGGGTTCTACTCAGACCTGGAACCAGGGATTGGGCTCTACTCAGACCTGGAACGAGGGGTTTGGCTCTACTCAGACCTGGAACCAGGGGTTGGGCTCTTTTCAGAGCTGGAACCAGGGGTTGGGCTCTACTCAGGAACCAGGGGTTGGACTCCACTCAGAGCTGGAACCAGGGATTGGACTCTACTCAAGAACCAGGGATTGGACTCTACATAGAGCTGGAACCAGGGGTTGGGCTCTACTCAGAGCTGGAACCAGGGGTTGGGCTCTTCTCAGACCTGGAACCAGGGGTTGGGCTCTACTCAGACCTGGAACCAAGAGTTGGGCTCTACTCAGAGCTGGAACCAGGGATTGGGCTCTTCTCAGACCTGGAACCAGGGGTTGGGCTCTACTCAGACCTGGAACCATGGGTTGTGCTCTACTCTGACCTGGAACCAGGGAATGGACTCTTCTCAGACATGGAACCAGGGGTTGGGCTCTACTCAGACCTGGAACCATGGGTTGGGCTCTACTCAGAGCTGGAACCAGGGGTTGGGCTCTACTCAGATCTGGAACCATGGGTTGGGCTCTACTCAGGAACCAGGGGTTGGACTCCACTCAGAGCTGGAACCAGGGAATGGACTCTACTCAGAGCTGGAACCAGGGGTTGGACTCTACTGAAGAACCAGGGGTTGGGCTCTACTCAGAGCTGTAACCAGGGGTTGGACTCTACTCAGACCTGTAACCATGGGCTTGGGCCCTACTCAGACCTGGAACAAGGGGTTGGACTCTACTCAGACCTGTAACCAGGGCTTGGGCTCTACTCTGAGCTTGAACCAAGGGGTTGGACTCTACTCAGAGCTTGAACCAGGAGTTGGGCTGTACTCAGAGCTTGAACCAGGGGTTGGACTCTACTCAGACCTGTAACCAGGGATTGGGCTCTACTCAGAGCTTGAACCAGGGATTGGACTCTACTCAGACCTGGAACCAGGGGTTGGACTCTACTCAGAGCTTGAACCAGGGATTGGGCTCTACTCAGAGCTGGAACCAAGGGTTGGGCTCTACTCAGAGCTGGAACCAGGGATTGGGCTCTTCTCAGACCTGGAACCAGGGGTTGGGCTCTACTCAGACCTGGAACCATGGGTTGGGCTCTACTCAGACCTGGAACCAGGGATTGGGCTCTTCTCAGACCTGGAACCAGTGGTTGGGCTCTACTCAGACCTGGAACCATGGGTTGGGCTCTACTCAGACCTGGAACCAGGGTTTGGGTCTACTCAGACCTGGAACCAGGGGTTGGGCTTTACTCAGGAACCAGGGGTTGGACTCCACTCAGAGCTGGAACCAGGGATTGGGCTCTTCTCAGACCTGGAACCAGGGGTTGGACTCCACTCAGAGCTGGAACCAGGGATTGGACTCTACTCAGAGCTGGAACCAGGGATTGGGCTCTTCTCAATAACCAGGGATTGGACTCTACTCAGAGCTGGAACCAGGGAATGGACTCTACTCAGAGCTGGAACCAGGGGTTGGGCTCTACTGAAGAACCAGGGGTTGGGCTCTACTCAGAGCTGTAACCAGGGGTTGGACTCTACTCAGACCTGTAACCATGGGTTGGAATCTACTCAGACCTGTAACCAGGGGTTATCTCTACTCAGACCTGGAACAAGGGGTTGGAATCTTCGTAGACCTGTAACCAGGGCTTGGGCTCTACTCAGAGCTTGAACCAAGGGGTTGGACTCTACTCAGAGCTTGAACCACGAGTTGGGCTGTACACAGAGCTTGAACCAGGGGTTTGACTCTACTCAGACCTGGAACCAGGGGTTGGACTCTACTCAGACCTGGAACCAGGGGTTGGGCTCTACTCAGACCTGGAACCAGGGGTTGGGCTCTACTCAGACCTGGAACCAGGGGTTGGGTTCTACTCAGACCTGTAACCAGGGGTTGGGCTCTCCTCAGAGCTGGAACCAGGGGTTGGACTCTCCTCAGAGCTTGAACCAGGGGTTGGACTCCACTCAGAGCTGGAACCAGTGATTGGACTCTACACAAGAACCAGGGATTGGACTCTACTGAGACCTGGAACTAGGGATTGGGCTCTACTCAGAGCTGGAACCAGGGTTTGGGCTCTACTCAGAGCTGGAACCAGGGGTTGGGCTCTAATCAGAGCTGGAACCAGGGTTTGGACTCTACTCAGAGCTTGAACCAGGGATTGCGCTCTACTCAGAGCTTGAACCAAGGGTTGGACTCTACTCAGACCTGGAACCATGGGTTGGGCTCTACTCAGACCTGGAACCATGGGTTGGGCTCTACTCAGACCTGGAACCAGGGATTGGGCTCTTCTCAGACCTGGAACCAGGGTTTGGGCTCTACTCAGACCTGGAACCATGGGTTGGGTTCTACTCAGACCTGGAACCAGGGATTGGGCTCTACTCAGACCTGGAACGAGGGGTTTGGCTCTACTCAGACCTGGAACCAGGGGTTGGGCTCTTTTCAGAGCTGGAACCAGGGGTTGGGCTCTACTCAGGAACCAGGGGTTGGACTCCACTCAGAGCTGGAACCAGGGATTGGACTCTACTCAAGAACCAGGGATTGGACTCTACATAGAGCTGGAACCAGGGGTTGGGCTCTACTCAGAGCTGGAACCAGGGGTTGGGCTCTTCTCAGACCTGGAACCAGGGGTTGGGCTCTACTCAGACCTGGAACCAAGAGTTGGGCTCTACTCAGAGCTGGAACCAGGGATTGGGCTCTTCTCAGACCTGGAACCAGGGGTTGGGCTCTACTCAGACCTGGAACCATGGGTTGTGCTCTACTCTGACCTGGAACCAGGGAATGGACTCTTCTCAGACATGGAACCAGGGGTTGGGCTCTACTCAGACCTGGAACCATGGGTTGGGCTCTACTCAGAGCTGGAACCAGGGGTTGGGCTCTACTCAGATCTGGAACCATGGGTTGGGCTCTACTCAGGAACCAGGGGTTGGACTCCACTCAGAGCTGGAACCAGGGATTGGAGTCCACTCAGAGCTGGAACCAGGGAATGGACTCTACTCAGAGCTGGAACCAGGGGTTGGACTCTACTGAAGAACCAGGGGTTGGG
Organism: Oncorhynchus mykiss; assembly: GCF_013265735.2. Classification (NCBI taxonomy): domain Eukaryota; kingdom Metazoa; phylum Chordata; class Actinopteri; order Salmoniformes; family Salmonidae; genus Oncorhynchus; species Oncorhynchus mykiss. The sequence continues at coordinate 83,492,201 of NC_048575.1, read as the reverse complement.
CTCTACTCAGAGCTGTAACCAGGGGTTGGACTCTACTCAGACCTGTAACCATGGGCTTGGGCCCTACTCAGACCTGGAACAAGGGGTTGGACTCTACTCAGACCTGTAACCAGGGCTTGGGCTCTACTCTGAGCTTGAACCAAGGGGTTGGACTCTACTCAGAGCTTGAACCAGGAGTTGGGCTGTACTCAGAGCTTGAACCAGGGGTTGGACTCTACTCAGACCTGTAACCAGGGATTGGGCTCTACTCAGAGCTTGAACCAGGGATTGGACTCTACTCAGACCTGGAACCAGGGGTTGGACTCTACTCAGAGCTTGAACCAGGGATTGGGCTCTACTCAGAGCTGGAACCAAGGGTTGGGCTCTACTCAGAGCTGGAACCAGGGATTGGGCTCTTCTCAGACCTGGAACCAGGGGTTGGGCTCTACTCAGACCTGGAACCATGGGTTGGGCTCTACTCAGACCTGGAACCAGGGATTGGGCTCTTCTCAGACCTGGAACCAGTGGTTGGGCTCTACTCAGACCTGGAACCATGGGTTGGGCTCTACTCAGACCTGGAACCAGGGTTTGGGTCTACTCAGACCTGGAACCAGGGGTTGGGCTTTACTCAGGAACCAGGGGTTGGACTCCACTCAGAGCTGGAACCAGGGATTGGGCTCTTCTCAGACCTGGAACCAGGGGTTGGGCTCTACTCAGACCTGGAACCATGGGTTGGGCTCTACTCAGACCTGGAACCAGGGATTGGGCTCTTCTCAGAACTGGAACCAGGGGTTGGGCTCTACTCAGACCTGGAACCATGGGTTGGGCTCTACTCAGACCTGGAACCAGGGTTTGGGTCTACTCAGACCTGGAAACAGGGGTTGGGTTTTACTCAGGAACCAGGGGTTGGACTCCACTCAGAGCTGGAACCAGGGATTGGACTCCACTCAGAGCTGGAACCAGGGATTGGACTCTACTCAAGAACCAGGGATTGGACTCTACTCAGAGCTGGAACCAGGGAATGGACTCTACTCAGAGCTGAAACCAGGGGTTGGGCGCTACTCAAGAACCAGGGGTTGGGCTCTACTCAGAGCTGTAACCAGGGGTTGGACTCTACTCAGACCTGTAACCATGGGTTGGGCTCTACTCAGACCTGGAACAAGGGGTTGGACTCTACCTAGACCTGAAACCAGGGCTTGGGCTCTACTCAGAGCTTGAACCAAGGGGTTGGACTCTACTCAGAGCTTGAACCAGGAGTTGGGCTGTACTCAGAGCTTGAACCAGGGTCTGGACTCTACTCAGACCTGTAACCAGGGATTGGGCTCTACTCAGAGCTTGAACCAGGGGTTGGACTCTACTCAGACCTGGAACCAGAGGTTGGACTCTACTTAGACCTGGAACCAGGGGTTGGGCTCTACTCAGACCTGTAACCAGGGGTTGGGTTCTACTCAGACCTGTAACCAGGGGTTGGGCTCTACTCAGACCTGTAACCAGGGGTTGGGCTCTACTCAGAGCTGGAACCAGGGGCTGGACTCTACTCAGAGCTGGAACCAGGGGTTGGGCTCTACTCAGGAACCAGGGGGTGGACTCTACTCAGAGCTTGAACCAGGGGTTGGACTCCACTCAGAGCTGGAACCAGGGATTGGACTCTACTCAAGAACCAGGGATTGGACTCTACTCAGACCTGTAACTAGGGATTGGGCTCTACTCTGAGCTGGAACCAGGGGTTGGGCTCTACTCAGAGCTGGAACCAGGGGTTGGGCTCTACTCAGACCTGGAACCAGGGTTTGGGTCTACTCAGAGCTGGAACCAGGAATTGGACTCTACTCAGGAACCAGGGATTGGACCATACTCAGGAACCAGGGATTGGACCATACTCAGGAACCAGGGATTGGACCACACTCAGGAACCAGGGGATGGACTCTACTCAGAGCTAGAACCAAGGGTTGGACTCTACTCAGAGCTGGAACCAGGGATTGGGCTCTACTCAGACCTGGGACCATGGGTTGGGCTCTACTCAGACCTGGAACCAGGGGTTGGGCTCTACTCAGACCTGGAACCAGGGATTGGGCTCTACTCAGACCTGGAACCAGGGGTTTGGCTCTACTCAGACCTGGAACCAGGGGTTGGGCTCTATTCAGAGCTGGAACCAGGGGTTGGGCTCTACTCAGGAACCAGGGGTTGGACTCCACTCAGAGCTGGAACCAGGGATTGGACTCTACTCAAGAACCAGGAATTGGACTCTACTCAGAGCTGGAACCAGGGAATGGACTCTACTCAGAGCTGGAACCAGGGATTGGGCTCTACTCAGACCTGGAACCATGGGTTGGGCTCTACTCAGACCTGGAACCAGGGATTGGGCTCTACTCAGACCTGGAACCAGGGGTTTGGCTCTACTCAGACCTGGAACCAGGGGTTGGGCTCTATTCAGAGCTGGAACCAGGGGTTGGGCTCTACTCAGGAACCAGGGGTTGGACTCTACTCAGAGCTTGAACCAGGGATTGGGCTCTACTCAGAGCTGGAACCAAGGGTTGGGCTCTACTCAGAGCTGGAACCAGGGATTGGGCTCTTCTCAGACCTGGAACCAGGGGTTGGGCTCTACTCAGACCTGGAACCAGGAATTGGACTCTACTCAGGAACCAGGGATTGGACCATACTCAGGAACCAGGGATTGGACCATACTCAGGAACCAGGGATTGGACCATACTCAGGAACCAGGGGATGGACTCTACTCAGAAATGAAACCAGGGATTGGACTCTAATCAGGAACCAGGGATTGGACTCTACTCAGGAACCAGGGATTGGACTCTACTCAGGAACCAGGGATTGGACTCTACTCAGACCTGGAACCAGGGGTTGGGCTGTATTCAGAGCTGGAACCAGGGGTCGGACTCTATTCAAGAACCAGGGATTGGACTCTACTATGAGCTGGAACCAGGGATTGGACTCTACTCAGAGCTGGAACCAGGGATTGGGCTCTACTCAGACCTGGAACCATGGGTTGGGCTCTACTCAGACCTGGAACCAGGGATTGGGCTCTACTCAGACCTGGAACCAGGGGTTTGGCTCTACTCAGACCTGGAACCAGGGGTTGGGCTCTATTCAGAGCTGGAACCAGGGGTTGGGCTCTACTCAGGAACCAGGGGTTGGACTCTACTCAGAGCTTGAACCAGGGATTGGGCTCTACTCAGAGCTGGAACCAAGGGTTGGGCTCTACTCAGAGCTGGAACCAGGGATTGGGCTCTTCTCAGACCTGGAACCAGGGGTTGGGCTCTACTCAGACCTGGAACCAGGAATTGGACTCTACTCAGGAACCAGGGATTGGACCATACTCAGGAACCAGGGATTGGACCATACTCAGGAACCAGGGATTGGACCATACTCAGGAACCAGGGGATGGACTCTACTCAGAAATGAAACCAGGGATTGGACTCTAATCAGGAACCAGGGATTGGACTCTACTCAGGAACCAGGGATTGGACTCTACTCAGGAACCAGGGATTGGACTCTACTCAGACCTGGAACCAGGGGTTGGGCTGTATTCAGAGCTGGAACCAGGGGTCGGACTCTATTCAAGAACCAGGGATTGGACTCTACTATGAGCTGGAACCAGGGATTGGACTCTACTCAGAGCTGGAACCAGGGATTGGACTCTACTCAGAGCTGGAACCAGGAATTGGACTCTACTCAGACCTGGAACCAGGGACTGGGCTCTACTCAGAGCTGGAACCAGGGATTGGGCTCTACTCAGAGCTGGAACCAAGGGTTGGACTCTACTCAGAGCTGGAAACAGGAATTGGACTCTACTCAGACCTGTAACCATGGGCTTGGGCCCTACTCAGACCTGTATCCAGGGGTTATCTCTACTCAGACCTGGAACAAGGGGTTGGACTCTACTCAGACCTGTAACCAGGGCTTGGGCTCTACTCTGAGCTTGAACCAAGGGGTTGGACTCTACTCAGAGCTTGAACCAGGAGTTGGGCTGTACTCAGAGCTTGAACCAGGGGTTGGACTCTACTCAGACCTGTAACCAGGGATTGGGCTCTACTCAGAGCTTGAACCAGGGATTGGACTCTACTCAGACCTGGAACCAGGGGTTGGACTCTACTCAGAGCTTGAACCAGGGATTGGGCTCTACTCAGAGCTGGAACCAAGGGTTGGGCTCTACTCAGAGCTGGAACCAGGGATTGGGCTCTTCTCAGACCTGGAACCAGGGGTTGGGCTCTACTCAGACCTGGAACCATGGGTTGGGCTCTACTCAGACCTGGAACCAGGGTTTGGGTCTACTCAGACCTGGAACCAGGGGTTGGGCTTTACTCAGGAACCAGGGGTTGGACTCCACTCAGAGCTGGAACCAAGGGTTGGGCTCTACTCAGAGCTGGAACCAGGGATTGGGCTCTTCTCAGACCTGGAACCAGTGGTTGGGCTCTACTCAGACCTGGAACCATGGGTTGGGCTCTACTCAGACCTGGAACCAGGGTTTGGGTCTACTCAGACCTGGAACCAGGGGTTGGGCTTTACTCAGGAACCAGGGGTTGGACTCCACTCAGAGCTGGAACCAGGGATTGGGCTCTTCTCAGACCTGGAACCAGGGGTTGGGCTCTACTCAGACCTGGAACCATGGGTTGGGCTCTACTCAGACCTGGAACCAGGGATTGGGCTCTTCTCAGAACTGGAACCAGGGGTTGGGCTCTACTCAGACCTGGAACCATGGGTTGGGCTCTACTCAGACCTGGAACCAGGGTTTGGGTCTACTCAGACCTGGAAACAGGGGTTGGGCTTTACTCAGGAACCAGGGGTTGGACTCCACTCAGAGCTGGAACCAGGGATTGGGCTCTTCTCAGACCTGGAACCAGGGGTTGGGCTCTACTCAGACCTGGAACCATGGGTTGGGCTCTACTCAGACCTGGAACCAGGGATTGGGCTCTTCTCAGAACTTGAACCAGGGGTTGGGCTCCACTCAGAGCTGGAACCAGGGATTGGACTCCACTCAGAGCTGGAACCAGGGATTGGACTCTACTCAAGAACCAGGGATTGGACTCTACTCAGAGCTGGAACCAGGGAATGGACTCTACTCAGAGCTGAAACCAGGGGTTGGGCGCTACTCAAGAACCAGGGGTTGGGCTCTACTCAGAGCTGTAACCAGGGGTTGGACTCTACTCAGACCTGTAACCATGGGTTGGGCTCTACTCAGACCTGGAACAAGGGGTTGGACTCTACCTAGACCTGAAACCAGGGCTTGGGCTCTACTCAGAGCTTGAACCAAGGGGTTGGACTCTACTCAGAGCTTGAACCAGGAGTTGGGCTGTACTCAGAGCTTGAACCAGGGTCTGGATTCTACTCAGACCTGTAACCATGGGTTGGGCTCTACTCAGACCTGGAACCAGGGGTTGGGCTCTACTTAGACCTGGAACCAGGGGTTGGGCTCTACTCAGACCTGGAACCAGAGGTTGGGCTCTACTCAGACCTGGAACCAGGGGTTGGGTTCTACTCAGACCTGTAACCAGGGGTTGGGCTCTACTCAGACCTGTAACCAGGGGTTGGGCTCTACTCAGACCTGTAACCAGGGGCTGGACTCTACTCAGAGCTGGAACCAGGGGTTGGGCTCTACTCAGGAACCAGGGGGTGGACTCTACTCAGAGCTTGAACCAGGGGTTGGACTCCACTCAGAGCTGGAACCAGGGATTGGACTCTACTCAAGAACCAGGGATTGGACTCTACTCAGACCTGTAACTAGGGATTGGGCTCTACTCTGAGCTGGAACCAGGGGTTGGGCTCTACTCAGAGCTGGAACCAGGGGTTGGGCTCTACTCAGACCTGGAACCAGGGTTTGGGTCTACTCAGAGCTGGAACCAGGAATTGGACTCTACTCAGGAACCAGGGATTGGACCATACTCAGGAACCAGGGATTGGACCATACTCAGGAACCAGGGATTGGACCATACTCAGGAACCAGGGGATGGACTCTACTCAGAGCTAGAACCAAGGGTTGGACTCTACTCAGAGCTGGAACCAGGGATTGGACTCTACTCAGAGCTGGAACCAGGGATTGGGCTCTACTCAGACCTGGAACCATGGGTTGGGCTCTACTCAGACCTGGAACCAGGGGTTGGGCTCTACTCAGACCTGGAACCAGGGATTGGGCTCTACTCAGACCTGGAACCAGGGGTTTGGCTCTACTCAGACCTGGAACCAGGGGTTGGGCTCTATTCAGAGCTGGAACCAGGGGTTGGGCTCTACTCAGGAACCAGGGGTTGGACTCCACTCAGAGCTGGAACCAGGGATTGGACTCTACTCAAGAACCAGGAATTGGACTCTACTCAGAGCTGGAACCAGGGAATGGACTATACTCAGAGCTGGAACCAGGGATTGGGCTCTACTCAGACCTGGAACCATGGGTTGGGCTCTACTCAGACCTGGAACCAGGGGTTGGGCTCTACTCAGACCTGGAACCAGGGATTGGGCTCTACTCAGACCTGGAACCAGGGGTTTGGCTCTACTCAGACCTGGAACCAGGGGTTGGGCTCTATTCAGAGCTGGAACCAGGGGTTGGGCTCTACTCAGGAACCAGGGGTTGGACTCTACTCAGACCTGGAACCAGGGATTGGGCTCTACTCAGAGCTGGAACCAGGGATTGAGCTCTACTCAGAGCTGGAACCAAGGGTTGGACTCTACTCAGAGCTGGAACCAGGAATTGGACTCTACTCAGAGCTGGAACCAGGAATTGGACTCTACTCAGGAACCAGGGATTGGACCATACTCAGGAACCAGGGATTGGACCATACTCAGGAACCAGGGATTGGACCATACTCAGGAACCAGGGGATGGACTCTACTCAGAAATGAAACCAGGGATTGGACTCTAATCAGGAACCAGGGATTGGACTCTACTCAGGAACCAGGGATTGGACTCTACTCAGGAACCAGGGATTGGACTCTACTCAGACCTGGAACCAGGGGTTGGGCTGTATTCAGAGCTGGAACCAGGGGTCGGACTCTATTCAAGAACCAGGGATTGGACTCTACTATGAGCTGGAACCAGGGATTGGACTCTACTCAGAGCTGGAACCAGGGATTGGACTCTACTCAGAGCTGGAACCAGGGATTGGACTCTACTCAGACCTGGAACCAGGGATTGGGCTCTACTCAGAGCTGGAACCAGGAATTGGACTCTACTCAGGAACCAGGGATTGGACCATAATCAGGAACCAGGGATTGGACCATACTCAGGAACCAGGGGATGGACTCTACTCAGAGCTGGAACCAGGGATTGGACTCTACTCAGAGCTGGAACCAGGGATTGGACTCTATGCAGGAACCAGGGATTGGACTCTACTCAGGAACCAGGGATTGGACTCTACTCAGGAACCAGGGATTGGACTCTACTCAGGAACCATGGATTGGACTCTACTCAGGAACCAGGGGATGGACTCTACTCAGAGCTGGAACCAGGGGATGGACTCTACTCAGAGCTGGAACCAGGGGATGGACTCTACTCAGAGCTGGAACCAGGGGATGGACTCTACTCAGAGCTGGAACCAGGGGATGGACTCTACTCAGAGCTGGAACCAGGGGATGGACTCTACTCAGAGCTGGAACCAGGGGATGGACTCTACTCAGAGCTGGAACCAGGGATTGGGCTCTACTCATAGCTGGAACCAAGGGTTGGACTCTACTCAGAGCTGGAAACAGGAATTGGACTCTACTCAGAGCTGGAACCAGGAATTGGACTCTACTCAGGAACCAGGGATTGGACCATACTCAGGAACCAGGGGGTGGACTCTACTCAGAGCTTGAACCAGGGGTTGGACTCCACTCAGAGCTGGAACCAGGGATTGGACTCTACTCAAGAACCAGGGATTGGACTCTACTCAGACCTGTAACTAGGGATTGGGCTCTACTCTGAGCTGGAACCAGGGGTTGGGCTCTACTCAGACCTGGAACCAGGGTTTGGGTCTACTCAGAGCTGGAACCAGGAATTGGACTCTACTCAGGAACCAGGGATTGGACCATACTCAGGAACCAGGGATTGGACCATACTCAGGAACCAGGGATTGGACCATACTCAGGAACCAGGGGATGGACTCTACTCAGAGCTAGAACCAAGGGTTGGACTCTACTCAGAGCTGGAACCAGGGATTGGGCTCTACTCAGACCTGGGACCATGGGTTGGGCTCTACTCAGACCTGGAACCAGGGGTTGGGCTCTACTCAGACCTGGAACCAGGGATTGGGCTCTACTCAGACCTGGAACCAGGGGTTTGGCTCTACTCAGACCTGGAACCAGGGGTTGGGCTCTATTCAGAGCTGGAACCAGGGGTTGGGCTCTACTCAGGAACCAGGGGTTGGACTCCACTCAGAGCTGGAACCAGGGATTGGACTCTACTCAAGAACCAGGAATTGGACTCTACTCAGAGCTGGAACCAGGGAATGGACTCTACTCAGAGCTGGAACCAGGGATTGGGCTCTACTCAGACCTGGAACCATGGGTTGGGCTCTACTCAGACCTGGAACCAGGGATTGGGCTCTACTCAGACCTGGAACCAGGGGTTTGGCTCTACTCAGACCTGGAACCAGGGGTTGGGCTCTATTCAGAGCTGGAACCAGGGGTTGGGCTCTACTCAGGAACCAGGGGTTGGACTCTACTCAGACCTGGAACCAGGGGTTGGACTCTACTCAGAGCTTGAACCAGGGATTGGGCTCTACTCAGAGCTGGAACCAAGGGTTGGGCTCTACTCAGAGCTGGAACCAGGGATTGGGCTCTTCTCAGACCTGGAACCAGGGGTTGGGCTCTACTCAGACCTGGAACCAGGAATTGGACTCTACTCAGGAACCAGGGATTGGACCATACTCAGGAACCAGGGATTGGACCATACTCAGGAACCAGGGATTGGACCATACTCAGGAACCAGGGGATGGACTCTACTCAGAAATGAAACCAGGGATTGGACTCTAATCAGGAACCAGGGATTGGACTCTACTCAGGAACCAGGGATTGGACTCTACTCAGGAACCAGGGATTGGACTCTACTCAGACCTGGAACCAGGGGTTGGGCTGTATTCAGAGCTGGAACCAGGGGTCGGACTCTATTCAAGAACCAGGGATTGGACTCTACTATGAGCTGGAACCAGGGATTGGACTCTACTCAGAGCTGGAACCAGGGATTGGACTCTACTCAGAGCTGGAACCAGGAATTGGACTCTACTCAGACCTGGAACCAGGGACTGGGCTCTACTCAGAGCTGGAACAAGGGATTGGGCTCTACTCAGAGCTGGAACCAAGGGTTGGACTCTACTCAGAGCTGGAAACAGGAATTGGACTCTACTCAGACCTGTAACCATGGGCTTGGGCCCTACTCAGACCTGTATCCAGGGGTTATCTCTACTCAGACCTGGAACAAGGGGTTGGACTCTACTCAGACCTGTAACCAGGGCTTGGGCTCTACTCTGAGCTTGAACCAAGGGGTTGGACTCTACTCAGAGCTTGAACCAGGAGTTGGGCTGTACTCAGAGCTTGAACCAGGGGTTGGACTCTACTCAGACCTGTAACCAGGGATTGGGCTCTACTCAGAGCTTGAACCAGGGATTGGACTCTACTCAGACCTGGAACCAGGGGTTGGACTCTACTCAGAGCTTGAACCAGGGATTGGGCTCTACTCAGAGCTGGAACCAAGGGTTGGGCTCTACTCAGAGCTGGAACCAGGGATTGGGCTCTTCTCAGACCTGGAACCAGGGGTTGGGCTCTACTCAGACCTGGAACCATGGGTTGGGCTCTACTCAGACCTGGAACCAGGGTTTGGGTCTACTCAGACCTGGAAACAGGGGTTGGGCTTTACTCAGGAACCAGGGGTTGGACTCCACTCAGAGCTGGAACCAGGGATTGGGCTCTTCTCAGACCTGGAACCAGGGGTTGGGCTCTACTCAGACCTGGAACCATGGGTTGGGCTCTACTCAGACCTGGAACCAGGGATTGGGCTCTTCTCAGAACTGGAACCAGGGGTTGGGCTCTACTCAGACCTGGAACCATGGGTTGGGCTCTACTCAGACCTGGAACCAGGGTTTGGGTCTACTCAGACCTGGAAACAGGGGTTGGGCTTTACTCAGGAACCAGGGGTTGGACTCCACTCAGAGCTGGAACCAGGGATTGGGCTCTTCTCAGACCTGGAACCAGGGGTTGGGCTCTACTCAGACCTGGAACCATGGGTTGGGCTCTACTCAGACCTGGAACCAGGGATTGGGCTCTTCTCAGAACTTGAACCAGGGGTTGGGCTCCACTCAGAGCTGGAACCAGGGATTGGACTCCACTCAGAGCTGGAACCAGGGATTGGACTCTACTCAAGAACCAGGGATTGGACTCTACTCAGAGCTGGAACCAGGGAATGGACTCTACTCAGAGCTGAAACCAGGGGTTGGGCGCTACTCAAGAACCAGGGGTTGGGCTCTACTCAGAGCTGTAACCAGGGGTTGGACTCTACTCAGACCTGTAACCATGGGTTGGGCTCTACTCAGACCTGGAACAAGGGGTTGGACTCTACCTAGACCTGAAACCAGGGCTTGGGCTCTACTCAGAGCTTGAACCAAGGGGTTGGACTCTACTCAGAGCTTGAACCAGGAGTTGGGCTGTACTCAGAGCTTGAACCAGGGTCTGGATTCTACTCAGACCTGTAACCATGGGTTGGGCTCTACTCAGACCTGGAACCAGGGGTTGGACTCTACTTAGACGTGGAACCAGGGGTTGGGCTCTACTCAGACCTGGAACCAGAGGTTGGGCTCTACTCAGACCTGGAACCAGGGGTTGGGTTCTACTCAGACCTGTAACCAGGGGTTGGGCTCTACTCAGACCTGTAACCAGGGGTTGTGCTCTACTCAGACCTGTAACCAGGGGCTGGACTCTACTCAGAGCTGGAACCAGGGGTTGGGCTCTACTCAGGAACCAGGGGGTGGACTCTACTCAGAGCTTGAACCAGGGGTTGGACTCCACTCAGAGCTGGAACCAGGGATTGGACTCTACTCAAGAACCAGGGATTGGACTCTACTCAGACCTGTAACTAGGGATTGGGCTCTACTCTGAGCTGGAACCAGGGGTTGGGCTCTACTCAGAGCTGGAACCAGGGGTTGGGCTCTACTCAGACCTGGAACCAGGGTTTGGGTCTACTCAGAGCTGGAACCAGGAATTGGACTCTACTCAGGAACCAGGGATTGGACCATACTCAGGAACCAGGGATTGGACCATACTCAGGAACCAGGGATTGGACCATACTCAGGAACCAGGGGATGGACTCTACTCAGAGCTAGAACCAAGGGTTGGACTCTACTCAGAGCTGGAACCAGGGATTGGACTCTACTCAGAGCTGGAACCAGGGATTGGGCTCTACTCAGACCTGGAACCATGGGTTGGGCTCTACTCAGACCTGGAACCAGGGGTTGGGCTCTACTCAGACCTGGAACCAGGGATTGGGCTCTACTCAGACCTGGAACCAGGGGTTTGGCTCTACTCAGACCTGGAACCAGGGGTTGGGCTCTATTCAGAGCTGGAACCAGGGGTTGGGCTCTACTCAGGAACCAGGGGTTGGACTCCACTCAGAGCTGGAACCAGGGATTGGACTCTACTCAAGAACCAGGAATTGGACTCTACTCAGAGCTGGAACCAGGGAATGGACTATACTCAGAGCTGGAACCAGGGATTGGGCTCTACTCAGACCTGGAACCATGGGTTGGGCTCTACTCAGACCTGGAACCAGGGGTTGGGCTCTACTCAGACCTGGAACCAGGGATTGGGCTCTACTCAGACCTGGAACCAGGGGTTTGGCTCTACTCAGACCTGGAACCAGGGGTTGGGCTCTATTCAGAGCTGGAACCAGGGGTTGGGCTCTACTCAGGAACCAGGGGTTGGACTCTACTCAGACCTGGAACCAGGGATTGGGCTCTACTCAGAGCTGGAACCAGGGATTGAGCTCTACTCAGAGCTGGAACCAAGGGTTGGACTCTACTCAGAGCTGGAACCAGGAATTGGACTCTACTCAGAGCTGGAACCAGGAATTGGACTCTACTCAGGAACCAGGGATTGGACCATACTCAGGAACCAGGGATTGGACCATACTCAGGAACCAGGGATTGGACCATACTCAGGAACCAGGGGATGGACTCTACTCAGAAATGAAACCAGGGATTGGACTCTAATCAGGAACCAGGGATTGGACTCTACTCAGGAACCAGGGATTGGACTCTACTCAGGAACCAGGGATTGGACTCTACTCAGACCTGGAACCAGGGGTTGGGCTGTATTCAGAGCTGGAACCAGGGGTCGGACTCTATTCAAGAACCAGGGATTGGACTCTACTATGAGCTGGAACCAGGGATTGGACTCTACTCAGAGCTGGAACCAGGGATTGGACTCTACTCAGAGCTGGAACCAGGGATTGGACTCTACTCAGACCTGGAACCAGGGATTGGGCTCTACTCAGAGCTGGAACCAGGAATTGGACTCTACTCAGGAACCAGGGATTGGACCATAATCAGGAACCAGGGATTGGACCATACTCAGGAACCAGGGGATGGACTCTACTCAGAGCTGGAACCAGGGATTGGACTCTATGCAGGAACCAGGGATTGGACTCTACTCAGGAACCAGGGATTGGACTCTACTCAGGAACCATGGATTGGACTCTACTCAGGAACCAGGGATTGGACTCTACTCAGGAACCATGGATTGGACTCTACTCAGGAACCAGGGGATGGACTCTACTCAGAGCTGGAACCAGGGGATGGACTCTACTCAGAGCTGGAACCAGGGGATGGACTCTACTCAGAGCTGGAACCAGGGGATGGACTCTACTCAGAGCTGGAACCAGGGGATGGACTCTACTCAGAGCTGGAACCAGGGGATGGACTCTACTCAGAGCTGGAACCAGGGATTGGGCTCTAGTCATAGCTGGAACCAAGGGTTGGACTCTACTCAGAGCTGGAAACAGGAATTGGACTCTACTCAGAGCTGGAACCAGGAATTGGACTCTACTCAGGAACCAGGGATTGGACCATACTCAGGAACCAGGGATTGGACCATACTCAGGAACCAGGGATTGGACTCTAATCAGAAACCAGGGATTGGACTCTACTCAGGAACCAGGGATTGGACTCTACTCAGACCTGGAACCAGGGGTTGGGCTCTATTCAGAGCTGGAACCAGGAGTCAGACTCTACTCAAGAACCAGGGATTGGACTCTACTCAGAGCTGGAACCAGGGATTGGACTCTACTCAGAGCTGGAACCAGGGATTGGACTCTACTCAGACCTGGAACCAGGGACTGGGCTCTACTCAGAGCTGGAACCAGGGATTGGGCTCTACTCATAGCTGGAACCAAGGGTTGGACTCTACTCAGAGCTGGAAACAGGAATTGGACTCTACTCAGAGCTGGAACCAGGAATTGGACTCTACTCAGGAACCAGGGATTGGACCATACTCAGGTACCAGGGATTGGACCATACTCAGGAACCAGGGGATGGACTCTACTCAGAGCTAGAGCCAAGGGTTGGACTCTACTCAGAGCTGGAACCAGGGATTGGACTCTACTCAGAGCTGGAACCAGGGATTGGGCTCTACTAAGACCTGGAACCATGGGTTGGGCTCTACTCAGACCTGGAACCAGGGGTTGGGCTCTACTCAGACCTGGAACCAGGGGTTGGGCTCTACTCAGACCTGGAACCAGGGGTTGGGTTCTACTCAGACCTGTAACCAGGGGTTGGGCTCTACTCAGACCTGTAACCAGGGGTTGGGCTCTACTCAGAGCTGGAACCAGGGGCTGGACTCAGGAACCAGGGATTGGACCATACTCAGGAACCAGGGATTGGACCATACTCAGGAACCAGGGATTGGACTCTAATCAGAAACCAGGGATTGGACTCTACTCAGGAACCAGGGATTGGACTCTACTCAGAGCTGGAACCAGGGGTTGGGCTCTATTCAGAGCTGGAACCAGGAGTCAGACTCTACTCAAGAACCAGGGATTGGACTCTACTCAGAGCTGGAACCAGGGATTGGACTCTACTCAGAGCTGGAACCAGGGATTGGACTCTACTCAGACCTGGAACCAGGGACTGGGCTCTACTCAGAGCTGGAACCAGGGATTGGGCTCTACTCATAGCTGGAACCAAGGGTTGGACTCTACTCAGAGCTGGAAACAGGAATTGGACTCTACTCAGAGCTGGAACCAGGAATTGGACTCTACTCAGGAACCAGGGATTGGACCATACTCAGGTACCAGGGATTGGACCATACTCAGGAACCAGGGGATGGACTCTACTCAGAGCTAGAACCAAGGGTTGGACTCTACTCAGAGCTGGAACCAGGGATTGGACTCTACTCAGAGCTGGAACCAGGGATTGGGCTCTACTAAGACCTGGAACCATGGGTTGGGCTCTACTCAGACCTGGAACCAGGGGTTGGGCTCTACTCAGACCTGGAACCAGGGGTTGGGCTCTACTCAGACCTGGAACCAGGGGTTGGGTTCTACTCAGACCTGTAACCAGGGGTTGGGCTCTACTCAGACCTGTAACCAGGGGTTGGGCTCTACTCAGAGCTGGAACCAGGGGCTGGACTCTACTCAGAGCTGGAACCAGGGGTTGGGCTCTACTCAGGAACCAGGGGGTGGACTCTACTCAGAGCTTGAACCAGGGGTTGGACTCCACTCAGAGCTGGAACCAGGGATTGGACTCTACTCAAGAACCAGGGATTGGACTCTACTCAGACCTGGAACTAGGGATTGGGCTCTACTCAGAGCTGGAACCAGGGGTTGGGCTCTACTCAGAGCTGGAACCAGGGGTTGGGCTCTACTCAGACCTGGAACCAGGGTTTTGGTCTACTCAGAGCTGGAACCAGGAATTGGACTCTACTCAGGAACCAGGGATACGACCATACTCAGGAACCAGGGATTGGACCATACTCAGGAACCAGGGATTGGACCATACTCAGGAACCAGGGGATGGACTCTACTCAGAGCTGAAACCAGGGATTGGACTCTACTCAGAGCTGGAACCAGGGATTGGACTCTACTCAGGAACCAGGGATTGGACTCTACTCAGGAACCAGGGATTGGACTCTAGTCAGGAACCAAGGATTGGACTCTACTCAGGAACCAGGGATTGGACTCTACTCAGGAACCAGGGATTGGACTCTACTCAGGAACCAGGGATTGGACTCTACTCAGGAACCAGGGATTGGACTCTACTCAGGAACCAGGGATTGGACTCTACTCAGACCTGGAACCAGGGGTTGGGCTCTATTCAGAGCTGGAACCAGGAGTCAGACTTTACTCAAGAACCAGGGATTGGACTCTACTCAGAGCTGGAACCAGGGATTGGACTCTACTCAGAGCTGTAACCAGGGATTGGACTCTACTCAGACCTGGAACCAGGGACTGGGCTCTACTCAGAGCTGGAACCAGGGATTGGGCTCTACTCATAGCTGGAACCAAGGGTTGGACTCTACTCAGAGCTGGAAACAGGAATTGGACTCTACTCAGAGCTGGAACCAGGAATTGGACTCTACTCAGGAACCAGGGATTGGACCATACTCAGGAACCAGGGATTGGACCATACTCAGGAACCAGGGGATGGACTCTACTCAGAGCTAGAACCAAGGGTTGGACTCTACTCAGAGCTGGAACCAGGGATTGGACTCTACTCAGAGCTGGAACCAGGGATTGGACTCTACTCAGACTTGGAACCATGGGTTGGGCTCTACTCAGACCTGGAACCAGGGGTTGGGCTCTACTCAGACCTGGAACCAGGGGTTTGGCTCTACTCAGACCTGGAACCAGGGGTTGGGCTCTATTCAGAGCTGGAACCAGGGGTTGGGCTCTACTCAGGAACCAGGGGTTGGACTCCACTCAGAGCTGGAACCAGGGATTGGACTCTTCTCAAGAACCAGGAATTGGACTCTACTCAGAGCTGGAACCAGGGAATGGACTCTACTCAGACCTGGAACCAGGGATTGGGCTCTACTCAGAGCTGGAACCAGGGATTGAGCTCTACTCAGAGCTGGAACCAAGGGTTGGACTCTACTCAGAGCTGGAACCAGGAATTGGACTCTACTCAGGAATCAGGGATTGGACCATACTCAGGAACCAGGGATTGGACCATACTCAGGAACCAGGGATTGGACCATACTCAGGAACCAGGGGATGGACTCTACTCAGAAATGAAACCAGGGATTGGACTCTACTCAGGAACCAGGGATTGGACTCTACTCAGGAACCAGGGATTGGACTCTAGTCAGGAACCAGGGATTGGACTCTACTCAGGAACCAGGGATTGGACTCTACTCAGGAACCAGGGATTGGACTCTACTCAGGAACCAGGGATTGGACTCTACTCAGACCTGGAACCAGGGGTTGGGCTCTATTCAGAGCTGGAACCAGGGGTCGGACTCTACTCAGACCTGGAACCAGGGACTGGGCTCTACTCAGAGCTGGAACCAGGGATTGGGCTCTACTCAGAGCTGGAACCAAGGGTTGGACTCTACTCAGAGCTGGAAACAGGAATTGGACTCTACTCAGAGCTGGAACCAGGAATTGGACTCTACTCAGGAAACAGGGATTGGAACATAATCAGGAACCAGGGATTGGACCATACTCAGGAACCAGGGGATGGACTCTACTCAGAGCTGGAACCAGGGATTGGACTCTACTCAGAGCTGGAACCAGGGATTGGACTCTATGCAGGAACCAGGGATTGGACTCTACTCAGGAACCAGGGATTGGACTCTACTCAGGAACCAGGGATTGGACTCTACTCAGGAACCATGGATTGGACTCTACTCAGGAACCAGGGGATGGACTCTACTCAGAGCTGGAACCAGGGGATGGACTCTACTCAGAGCTGGAACCAGGGGATGGACTCTACTCAGAGCTGGAACCAGGGGATGGACTCTACTCAGAGCTGGAACCAGGGGATGGACTCTACTCAGAGCTGGAACCAGGGGATGGACTCTACTCAGAGCTGGAACCAGGGGATGGATTCTACTCAGAGCTGGAACCAGGGATTGGGCTCTACTCATAGCTGGAACCAAGGGTTGGACTCTACTCAGAGCTGGAAACAGGAATTGGACTCTACTCAGAGCTGGAACCAGGAATTGGACTCTACTCAGGAACCAGGGATTGGACCATACTCAGGAACCAGGGATTGGACCATACTCAGGAACCAGGGATTGGACTCTAATCAGAAACCAGGGATTGGACTCTACTCAGGAACCAGGGATTGGACTCTACTCAGACCTGGAACCAGGGGTTGGGCTCTACTCAGAGCTGGAACCAGGAGTCAGACTCTACTCAAGAACCAGGGATTGGACTCTACTCAGAGCTGGAACCAGGGATTGGACTCTACTCAGACCTGGAACCAGGGGTTGGGTTCTACTCAGACCTGTAACCAGGGGTTGGGCTCTACTCAGACCTGGAACCAGGGGTTGGGCTCTACTCAGACCTGGAACCAGGGGTTGGGTTCTACTCAGACCTGTAACCAGGGGTTGGGCTCTACTCAGACCTGTAACCAGGGGTTTGGCTCTACTCAGAGCTGGAACCAGGGGATGGACTCTACTCAGAGCTGGAACCAGGGGATGGACTCTACTCAATAACCAGGGATTGGACTCTACTCAGAGCTGGAACCAGGGAATGGACTCTACTCAGAGCTGGAACCAGGGGTTGGGCTCTACTCAAGAACCAGGGGTTGGGCTCTACTCAGAGCTGTAACCAGGGGTTGGACTCTACTCAGACCTGTAACCATGGGTTGGGCTCTACTCAGACCTGTAACCAGGGGTTATCTCTACTCAGACCTGGAACAAGGGGTTGGAATCTTCCTAGACCTGTAACCAGGGGATGGACTCTACTCAGAGCTGGAACCAGGGATTGGGCTCTACTCATAGCTGGAACCAAGGGTTGGACTCTACTCAGAGCTGGAAACAGGAATTGGACTCTACTCAGAGCTGGAACCAGGAATTGGACTCTACTCAGGAACCAGGGATTGGACCATACTCAGGAACCAGGGATTGGACCATACTCAGGAACCAGGGATTGGACTCTAATCAGAAACCAGGGATTGGACTCTACTCAGGAACCAGGGATTGGACTCTACTCAGAGCTGGAACCAGGGGTTGGGCTCTATTCAGAGCTGGAACCAGGAGTCAGACTCTACTCAAGAACCAGGGATTGGACTCTACTCAGAGCTGGAACCAGGGATTGGACTCTACTCAGAGCTGGAACCAGGGATTGGACTCTACTCAGACCTGGAACCAGGGACTGGGCTCTACTCAGAGCTGGAACCAGGGATTGGGCTCTACTCATAGCTGGAACCAAGGGTTGGACTCTACTCAGAGCTGGAAACAGGAATTGGACTCTACTCAGAGCTGGAACCAGGAATTGGACTCTACTCAGGAACCAGGGATTGGACCATACTCAGGTACCAGGGATTGGACCATACTCAGGAACCAGGGGATGGACTCTACTCAGAGCTAGAACCAAGGGTTGGACTCTACTCAGAGCTGGAACCAGGGATTGGGCTCTACTAAGACCTGGAACCATGGGTTGGGCTCTACTCAGACCTGGAACCAGGGGTTGGGCTCTACTCAGACCTGGAACCAGGGATTGGGCTCTACTCAGACCTGGAACCAGGGACTGGGCTCTACTCAGACCTGGAACCAGGTGTTGGGCTCTATTCAGAGCTGGAACCAGGGGTTGGGCTCTACTCAGGAACCAGGGGTTGGACTCCACTCAGAGCTGGAACCAGGGATTGGACTCTACTCAAGAACCAGGAATTGGACTCTACTCAGAGCTGGAACCAGGGAATGGACTCTACTCAGACCTGGAACCAGGGATTGGGCTCTACTCAGAGCTGGAACCAGGGATTGAGCTCTACTCAGAGCTGGAACCAAGGGTTGGACTCTACTCAGAGCTGGAACCAGGAATTGGACTCTACTCAGAGCTGGAACCAGGAATTGGACTCTACTCAGGAACCAGGGATTGGACCATACTCAGGAACCAGGGATTGGACCATACTCAGGAACCAGGGATTGGACCATACTCAGGAACCAGGGGATGGACTCTACTCAGAAATGAAACCAGGGATTGGACTCTACTCAGGAATCAGGGATTGGACTCTACTCAGGAACCAGGGATTGGACTCTACTCAGGAACCAGGGATTGGACTCTACTCAGGAACCAGGGATTGGACTCTAGTCAGGAACCAGGGATTGGACTCTAGTCAGGAACCAGGGATTGGACTCTACTCAGGAACCAGGGATTGGACTCTACTCAGGAACCAGGGATTGGACTCTACTCAGGAACCAGGGATTGGACTCTACTCAGACCTGGAACCAGGGATTGGACTCTACTCAGAGCTGGAACCAGGGATTGGACTCTACTCAGAGCTGGAACCAGGGATTGGACTCTACTCAGAGCTGGAACCAGGGATTGGACTCTACTCAGACCTGGAACCAGGGACTGGGCTCTACTCAGACCTGGAACCAGGGATTGGGCTCTACTCAGAGCTGGAACCAAGGGTTGGACTCTACTCAGAGCTGGAAACAGGAATTGGACTCTACTCAGAGCTGGAACCAGGAATTGGACTCTACTCAGGAACCAGGGATTGGACCATACTCAGGAACCAGGGATTGGACCATACTCAGGAACCAGGGGATGGACTCTACTCAGAGCTGGAACCAGGGATTGGACTCTACTCAGAGCTGGAACCAGGGATTGGACTCTATGCAGGAACCAGGGATTGGACTCTACGCAGGAACCAGGGATTGGACTCTACTCAGGAACCAGGGATTGGACTCTACTCAGGAACCATGGATTGGACTCTACTCAGGAACCAGGGGATGGACTCTACTCAGAGCTGGAACCAGGGGATGGACTCTACTCAGAGCTGGAACCAGGGGATGGACTCTACTCAGAGCTGGAACCAGGGGATGGACTCTACTCAGAGCTGGAACCAGGGGATGGACTCTACTCAGAGCTGGAACCAGGGGATGGACTCTACTCAGAGCTGGAACCAGGGGATGGACTCTACTCAGAGCTGGAACCAGGGGATGGACTCTACTCAGAGCTGGAACCAGGGGATGGACTCTACTCAGAGCTGGAACCAGGGGATGGACTCTACTCAGAGCTGTGTGGAAACACAGTTGTTAGAAGCTGTAGGACCATCTGAAGTTGAATCCATCCATCATATTCCTCCATCTCCATCTGCTACCTGCAATTGTGTGGAAGCTAGGCTATCTCACCATGTACACAGACAAATGACTGGCGTTTATGACAGATAGCCTAAGCTAGACTACCTAATCACCACTTGTACGTGGACGCCGAGTGAGAAGTGCCTGGAGTTTATAACAGATAGCCTAGCTTAGCGCTGGTGATTATAGATTTGGGGGTGGGGGGGGGATGTCAGATTTTATTTAGCTATTTTCACAACTGAAATGTTGGGTGTAGTAGCTGGTGGTGGTGCGAAAGGCGAGGGTTTTGACGAATAAACAAGTTGTGGGTGTATTGAGGCTTGGCCCCTCACTGACCAATCAGAACGTGTTCCATGGGTAAATATGTGGTTGCTTCAAGTAGTGTATTTACCATCTTTTATGTATTGCATTGTCATCAACTCCAATTCCAGTGTCAGTCCGTTTTACAGCCTAGTTAGTTAATTAGCCATCCCCATATTTGCTAGATACGTTGAACATGTTTGCTGTCCTCATTGTTCGAATTGCTTCGCTTCAATATGGAAATACATTGTTAAATATTTGCACTGATATAGAGGCCTACTGTAAATTGCAGACTGGACAAGGACATGTTCATAGTAGTCAATAAGCAAGATTACATTTCCCGGCCTATTGATAAGGCCACAAAAGACAATGCATAATTATTAAATTAAACTACATGTTTTAAAATAGGTTATGTCTAAATACAGTTCCAGACACCATAATTGCTCCTGGTGGGCGTATAATACAGACAAGGCCAACTAATGGAGGGTTTTACGCACATCCAAACTGTTCACAGGGGATGGTTAAAGATCCAGTATACAGAGAAAGAGGGAGTGTCCACTGTTATACTGATCTCAAATGTTATGTTTTATAAACATCATGGAACCATCTATCAGGTCATATTAGGACTCCTCCAGAAATAGCAGACGAGGAATCGTATCGGGTTCGAGCCATGTAGCCTGCGTTCTCCCCATCAACCCATCTATCAGGTCATATTAGGACTCCTCCAGAAATAGCAGACGAGGAATCGTATCGCGTTCTAGCCATGTAGCCTGCGTTCTCCTCATCAACCCATCTAACAGGTCATATTAGGACCCAGAAATAGCAGACGAGGAATCGTATTGGGTTCGAGCCATGTAGCCTGCGTTCTCCTCATCAACCCATCTAACAGGTCATATTAGGACCCAGAAATAGCAGACGAGGAATCGTATCGGGTTCGAGCCATGTAGCCTGCGTTCTCCTCATCAACCCATCTAACAGGTCATATTACGACCCAGAAATAGCAGACGAGGAATCGTATCGGGTTCGAGCCATGTAGCCTGCATTCTTCCCATCAACCCCATTGGACGGTGAATCTTTCTAATAAGTTTGTTTTAAAAAAAAAATCAAACAAACAAAAAACAATCAATCTGTTTGTTAAACTAACAACAATATTTCTAAAATAGGACCGGGTTAGAAGCATGATATCATAAATCTCTTCTCTCGTTCCATGGCTCTGTGGGCCCATGTAGGTCCGAATGTCTTTAAAACTTCCCATTAATGCTGCATGGAATTTGGCGCTTGTTTGTAAGGACACAAATATTGCAGACCCTGGGATTAGGGCTGGAAAATGCCAGTGTGCCAGGTTTTACATTACTAAATTACAAACCAAAGTGTGTTTGAGACTTGCTCCTCCTAAAACCCAGCAAAAAATATATCCCTGAGTGAGAAGTGACTGTGGTTTAGCAATGCTAGGCTAGTCAATCACCACTAGGTTTATCAGCACTAGGCTAGCAAACTAGCTACACACCACTAGATTTATCAGCACTAGGCTAGCAAACTAGCTACACACCTCTAGGTTTATCAGCACTAGGCTAGCAAACTAGCTGTACACCACTAGGTTTATCAGCGCTAGACTAGCAAACTAGATACACATCACTACTGTTGGTATATCAGCGCTAGGCTAGCAAGCTAGCTACACACTAGTAGGTTTATCAAATCTAGGCTAGCCAGCTAGCGACACACTAGTAGGTTTATCAGCGCTAAGCTAGCTAGCTACACACCTAGCTATTCAGAGTCATCCTTGTCGTTAATAACCAAATGTCTCTCAAGTAAAACTCTCAAATAAAATGTTGTCTTGCTAAAATATATTTATTATTCAGTCTGTGCGGATAGGGAGCTACATTATTCCAGAATGAGAGGAGAAAGCCACACTACTAGAAAACAGACACTCTTATCTTTAGTGGGTCCAATAACACTTGTCATTGTCACCTTGGAGACCAATAAATCCTTCCACCCTCTCTGGTTCAAATGATACTCCAGTACATAGAACCCACAGGCCAGCTGTTGTGGTTGCTCCTCCATTCTAAAGTATGGATGTAAAAGTCCTGCCACAAACAACTCTATTTCCGAGGTTCAGTCCCTCCCTTCCTGTTTTTTTGAGGATGTTTGAACAGATTTTTTGGAGTCGGGCGAATAAATGTTATTGGCCATCGTAATTGGAGCTGAAAGATACAGTTGCTCTGTTACCTGACACACACACACACACACACACACAGCTGGACAGCCACAGAGAGAGAGAGGGTGACTCCCTAGTACATTCTTAGCATTACTACCAACCACATGAAGAGGCCAGGCCCAACCCTAACCCAGGCCAGCGTAGCGTAGGCTGCTACAGGCCTCAGAGCTGCAAATAGACTGTCACGCAGGAGAAGAGAAGACTTACATCAGCATCCATGAATGGAGCTAATTTCATTAGATTTATTTAGCCAAGATAGTTCACTTTGTAACTCTTGCCACTGTTTTCCAGGGAGTCCTGAGCTGTGTGGTCACTGTGTGCCAGAATCAGTTAACCTACTACGCTGATTCCACTGTGTCACTGCCACACAGTCACTTAACCTTGTTAAGTGGAGCGACACAGGGGAACCCAAGAGCAGACTCAGATGAGGAAACAGGGATGAATTAACCAACATATTTATTGCTACACAGAGAGATATGGAGTGCAGATTCGGGGAAGCTCAGATGAGTTGTAGAGAAACCAGATGTGGAGACTGAGGTTGGAGTTGGCTGAGTAGAACAGGGTAAACAGGTCCTGAGGGGAATCCAAGGTAGTGGTGGTGAGATGTGGAGACTGAGGTTGGATGTGTAGAACAGGGTAAACAGGTCCTGAGGGGAATCCAAGATAGTGGTGGTGAGTAAAATCCAGAGGAAGATGGTTGGGTGATGAGATGTGGAACCGGAGACAGGAGTCAGAGACAGAGCAGTAACTGCAATGAGAGGATACTCAGTGTCAGCCAGGGAAACAGGCACAACAGAGTAACATGATCTTGCATAACCATAAATGGCTAGAATCATGAACTGACTGAGCAGAGATTATGATCTGGCAGAACTGAGTATTTTGTAGAGGTCTTGATTATGGAACGAGTTGCAGCTGGTAGGGATCTGCTCTGTCTCCAGCACACCTGTCTCCAACCACACAATCACACAGAGATGGAGGGAGAGAGGGAGTGTACAGGGGGAGTAACTGCAGGTCAAGAAGACACCAGATGAACACCAGAGGAAGTAGCAGGAGCAGATATGACAAACCTACCACGCTGATTCCACTGTGCCACTGCCACACAGTCAGTTAACCTACCACGCTGATTCCGCTGTGCCACTGCCACACAGTCAGTTAACCTACCACGCTGATTCCGCTGTGCCACTGCCACACAGTCAGTTAACCTACCACGCTGATTCCACTGTACCACTGCCACTCAGTCAGTTAACCTACCACGCTGATTCCGCCGTATTTGTATTTATTTGTATTAGGCAGCAGCTTCTCTTCCTGGTGTCCGGCAAAACTAGGACATTATTTGGAGAAGTTGGAGAAGATGGAGAAGCCCCCGTTCGATCCACTGTTTCCACCGTGTCGCTGCTAATCTACCACACTGATATCTCCCTCCAATTGGCACAACAGTTAAGAGTCAAATTAATCCAAGTTAATCCTCTCTTTAGGAATGATGCGCTGGATGGACAACCTCCCGGAACTGGTCTTTTGACTCACATGACCGAAAGTATCACTCTTCAGATTGGCCTCCTTCACTCTGAGGTCATTAATTTAATGGTGTTATCTTCGCCTAAAGAACCCCTCATCCTCAGTCACCCCTGGCTAAGCCTTCACGACACTGCCATCTCCTGGCGACAAGGGGAACTGCTGTCATGGTCTCCCGCCTGTTTTAAGAACTGCTTCAGTCTACCTTGTCGAGCCACCTCTATAGAAGAATCAGTCTGCCATTCCAACCCACACCCCACCTGTATATGGATTTACGACCCTGCATAGATTACGACCACTCAATGACCTTACTATCAAGAATCGCTTCCCTCTTCCTCTGATTCCGGCTGCACTAGAACAAGTTGGACAGGCTACCATCTACTTCAAACTGGACCTACGTAGTGCTTACAACCTGGTCCGTATCTGAAGTGGGGATGCGTGAAAGACGACGTTCATCACCGCTAGGGACCACTACAAATAACCGGGTTATGCCTTTCAGTCTCACCAATGCTCCCGCAGTCTTCCAGTCCTTCATGAATGAAGTTTTCCAGGACACGATCAATCAGTTCCTCATCGTGTACAGTGACAATATCTTGATCTACTCTCATTCCATTGCAGAGCCTGTCAGCATGTGCAACAGGTCCTCCAACAGCTACAGGACCACCATCTTTATGTCAAGGCTGAGAAGAGCGCCTTTCATGTTACCATGGTAACCTTCCTGGGTTTCGTGTTGACACCGGGAGAGGTCAACATGAACAAAGGCCAAGTCACGGTCGTGCTTAACTGGCCCAAACCCACCACTGTAAAGGAACCTCAGCATTTCCCAGGATTCTCCAACTACTACCATCGGTTCATCTGAAACGGCAGCGGCACAACCGCTTCTCTCTGGTCTAGTGAACTCTCAACGGTCAAAAACTCTGTACCCTCCAATGGACCAACACGTCCCTTACAGCTTTTGAAACCTTGAAACGCCTCTTTACCTCTGCACCCATCCTTAGGCAGCCAGATCCTACCTTTCCTTTTGTTTTGGAGGTTGATGCATCTCTCTTAGCGGGACACCGACCAAATTGCACCCGTGTGCCTATTTTTGCCATGAAATTGTCACCCACTGAGAGGAACTATGATGTTGGGAACCGAGAGCTCCTTGCCATTAAGCTGGCTATCGAAGAGTGGCACCACAGGTTAGAAGGAGCTCATCACCCATTCCTGGTCCTTACCGACCACCGTAATTTGGAGTACTTAAGAAGTGCTAAGAGGCTCAACCCCCAAACAGGCTCACTACCTTCACCCAATTCAATTTCACTGTCGCCTATCTGCACAGCAAGAAAAATGTGAAGGCTGATTCCTTATTCCATCTATTTGACTCCCCTTCCTCAAACCCAGCTCCCGAGCTCATCCTGCCTCCGTCTTGTGTTGTGGGACACATACAGTGGGAAATCCAATCAGCCATCCTACGTTCCGACCCAGCACCCCCCGACACTCCTGCAGGCAAGACCTACATTCTGGCGTCCGTCAGACCCCAAATAATGCAGTGGTGCCATACCTCGCTGAGTTCTGGCCATCCCGGGATCACTCGGATCACGGACCTACTGACACGCAAGTTTTGGTGGTCATCCCTAACAGCAGACGTACAAGATTACGTTCTTTCCTGTCCCGTCTGTGCATGGACAAAGAGCCCTCACCAACTCTTTTACCGACACCACACAGACCATGGTCCCACATCGCTATGGATTTCCTCACTGATCTGCCAGACTCTTTGGGCTTCACTACTATTTTAGTTGTAGTGGACCGGTTCTCCAAGGAATGCCGACTCATTCCCCTTCCGCATCTACCTAATGCCATGAAAATGGCTGCGTGCATGTTCCAACAGGTGTTTCGTCTGCATGGTATCCCGGAAGACATCGTTTCTGATTGGGGACCCCAGTTCGTCTCAAGGGCGAGTCTTCTGCAACCGACTGGGGGTTATCCTCTGGATGCCATCCCCAAACCAATGTGCAGACAGAACGTCTGAATCAGGAAACAGGGAAGTACCTTCGCCAACACTGCACCCACCAACCACACGAGTGGAGTCGCTATCTAACCTGGGCCGAATACGCACAGAACTCCCTGGTACATTCCTGACACCATCTCACTCCCCCCACCCCCCCCCCCCCCCCAGTGTTACCTCCACTCCTCCACCATGGGCAACATGTGTGGCTCTCAACCTGGGACATCCGGCTTCGTGACCCCTGCAAAAAAGTTCATCTTGGCGCAACCCCTCCGTTTGACTTTTGCAGTGCACCGGCTTATTCCATCCCAAGCCCTCCTTGACTCCAAGCGCCTGGGTGGTCGCATCCATTACCTGGTGGATTGGGAGGGGTATGGACACGAAGAAGAGGACATCCTCGACCCCGCCATGATCCTGGCTTTCCACCGTAACCGTCCTGAACGCCCAGCTCCACGTCCCCGTGGGAGGCCCCCTGCTCAGCTTCCTAGGCCGTTATTTCCATATTAGTCCTCCCGTGTATCGTAGTTTATGGCCATCCTCACTAACGACACCTTTTTGCCTGTTCCCTCCCTGTACCTTTGCCTATCAGATTTCCTGTCGTCAACCTCTGGCCTGATCACGCAGACTACATTATTAGCCTTTTCCCTGCCTGTACTGTTACCTTTTTGCCTTCCCCTGGACCCAGCTACCTGCCTCCTCCTGTGTATGACCTTCTGCCTTCCCCTGGACCCAGCTACCTGCCCCTGGACCCAGCTACCTGCCCCTGGACCCAGCTAACTTCCCCTGGACCCAGCTACCTGCCTCCTCCTGTGTATGACCTACTGCCTTCCCCTGGACCCAGCTACCTGCCTCCTCCTGTGTATGACCTTCTGCCTTCCCCTGGACCCAGCTACCTGCCTCCTCCTGTGTATGACCTTCTGCCTGCCCCTGGACCCAGCTACCTGCCGCCTCCTGTGTATGACATACTGCCTTCCCCTGGACCCAGCTACCTGCCTCCTCCTGTGTATGACCTTCTGCCTGCCCCTGAACCCAGCTACCTGCCTCCCCCTGTGTATGACCTTCTGCCTTCCCCTGGACCCAGCTACCTGCCTCCTCCTGTGTATGACCTTCTGCCTTCCCCTGGACCCAGCTACCTGCCTCCTCCTGTGTATGACCTACTGCCTTCCCCTGGACCCAGCTACCTGCCTCCTCCTGTGTATGACCTTCTGCCTTCCCCTGGACCCAGCTACCTGCCTCCTCCTGTGTATGACCTTCTGCCTTCCCCTGGACCCAGCTACCTGCCTCCTCCTGTGTATGACCTTCTGCCTGCCCCTGGACCCAGCTACCTGCCTCCTCCTGTGTATGACCTTCTGCTTTCCCCTGGACCCAGCTACCTGCCTCCTCCTGTGTATGACCTTCTGCCTTCCCCTGGACCTAGCTACCTGCCTCCTCCTGTGGTTCTTTACTAATAAACACCTGCTGTGCTTGAAACTCTGTCTCCCATCGTACTCATTACAGTTACACAGTCAGTTACTCTACCTCACTGTTTCCACCGTCACTGCTACCAGGAGATCAATATTTAGTGGCCAGCTCAGCAAGGTTGTCTGACCCAGAAGACCAGCGGACCAAAGGGCCCACCTTTAAAACCATGTCCCCTCCCAGCTTTAAAACCATGTCCCCTCCCAGCTTTAAAACCATGTCCCCTCCCAACTTTAAAACCATGTTCCCTCCCAGCTTTAAAACCATGTCCCCTCCCAGCTTTAAAACCATGTCCCCTCCCAGCTTTAAAACCATGTCCCCACCCAGCTTTAAAACCATGTCCCCTCCCAGCTTTAAAACCATGTCCCCTCCCAGCTTTAAAACCATGTCCCCTCCCAGCTTTAAAACCATGTCCACTCCCAGCTTTAAAACCATGTCCCCTCCCAGCTTTAAAACCATGTCCCCTCCCAGCTTTAAAACCATGTCCCCTCCCAGCTTTAAAACCATGTCCCCTCCCACCTTTAAAACCATGTTCCCTCCCAGCTTTAAAACCATGTCCCCTCCCACCTTTAAAACCATGTCCCCTCCCTGTGTTCACATGGTGAGGCTGGACCAGTGTGTTTAAATTATATGTCAAGACCTTTAGCCTCCAAATGGCTTTCACAACAGTGACTACATATTGTTATTTAGAGGTGGCCTAGGAGTACAGAGCCAAGCCCAGTGGACTGTGAGGGGGACAAAGGGGACTGTATCATACAACAAGGGGATGGTGAAGATGGGGCTGCAGTGGATATCTTCCGTTTTAAGGGCTCCTGACCAATGCTGCTGTTTTGTTTTACGCTGATCCTAACATTTTTTGGTACATAATATTTCCGCTATCGTTTCCTATGACCGAAAACAGCTTTTGGCAGTGGTGTAAAAAGACTTTCAACTTAAGGTGCTATTGTCACGTTCTGACCCTAGTTATTGTGTTAATTGTTTGTTTTAGTGGGTCAGGACGTGAGTTGGGTGGGCATTCTATGTTGTGTGTCTAGGTTGTTTTTCTGTGTTCGGCCTAGTATGGTTCCCAATCAGAGGCAGGTGTCGTTAGTTGTCTCTGATTGAGAATCATACATAGGTAGCCTGGGTTTCACTGTTGTTTTGTGGGTGATTGTTTCCTATCTTTGTGTCTCTGCACCAGATAGGACTGTTTTCGGTTTTCACATTTGTTGTTTTGTTAATTGAAGTGTTCAGTTTGGATTTATTATTAAATAAGATGAACGCTTACCACGCTGCGCTTTGGTCCTCTCCTACCCAGGAAGAAAGCCGTTATAACTACTTAACTCTTCCTCTGCCAACTTGACTGCACACACTAGTACATATTTCTCAGCAATGTTTTTTATTTCAATACATTTCTGAAGGTAACCATAACTAAGACTATATATAAATGCCAAGATGTGGTCACATTATTATTATTATTGCATTCTAAAATCTAAAATCATCACATTTCATACATACCATAGTTATGTACTCCTACACTGTTCAGTGCTGTTCAGTGCTGTTCAGTGCTCCCATGAACCTGCATATCAGTTATGTATCAGAGCTGTCACTAAACAATGTTGAGCTGTTCAATACATAAGACGAAGGCTACACCTGTTATTCATGACCCATGTGACAAATAAGATTTGATTTGACACACAGGACCAGCATCCTCCCTCCATCAGAAGGAGTGATGTAGAGTGAATGGTAATATATACAGTCTGATGAGGTTGGTAATATATACAGTCTGATGAGGTTGGTGATTTATACAGTCTGATGAGGTTGGTGATTTATACAGTCTGATGAGGTTGGTAATATATACAGTCTGATGAGGTTGGTAATATATACAGTCTGATGAGGTTAGTAATATATACAGTCTGATGAGGTTGATAATATATACAGTCTGATAAGGTTGGTAATATATACAGTCTGATGAGGTTGGTGATTTATACACTCTGATGAGGTTGGTAATATATACAGTCTGATGAGGTTGGTGATTTATACACTCTGATGAGGTTGGTAATATATACAGTCGGATGAGGTTGGTGATTTATACACTCTGATGAGGTTGGTGATTTATACACTCTGATGAGGTTGGTGATTTATACACTCTGATGAGGTTGGTAATATATACCGTCTGATGAGGTTGGTGATTTATACACTCTGATGAGGTTGGTAATATATACAGTCTGATGAGGTTGGTAATATATACAGTCTGATGAGGTTGGTAATATATACAGTCTGATGAGGTTGGTAATATATACAGTCTGATGAGGTTGGTAATATCTACAGTCTGATGAGGTTGGTAATATATACAGTCTGATGAGGTTGGTAATATATACAGTCTGATGAGGTTATTTTTTATTTAACCTTTATTTAAAAAGTGAGTCACATTGAGATTAAAAATCTATTTTACAAGCGAGCCCTGTATACTTTGCACTAAAACGATAATAAAACGTGTATAAAACAATATAATTCAGCACAACATAAACCAAAATAAACATATTTAATAAAAGCAACCACATTCAACTACATAGAGGTCCTCAATCAATCATTTAAACATGGTCTGCAGTAATGTGATCTCTCTCGTCAATATCACGATCCAGACTCAGTTGGATGCTGATAGCACAGAGCAGGCTTTTATTGATCCTTGGCATTACACAGTAAGCTGAAAACAAATGTGAGATAATCAGCCGTGACGTTAATAGTTCACGACAGGTCATCAGTCCACAACGTGAACTAAAGTACAGAATGTTTTAGAGCATTAAGCTGCTCCTCAATCTCAACCACACAGAGAGAAATGCAATAATTTGACAACTGGGGCCCAAACTTCCTGCCATCCAGGACCACTATACCAGGTGGTGTCAGAGGAAGGCCCTAAGAATGGTCAAAGACTCCAGCCACCCAAGTCATAGACAGTTCTCTCTGCTACCCCACTGCAAGCGGTACTGGAGGGCCAAGTCTAGATCCAAAAGGATTCTAAACAGCTTCTACCCCCAAGAACAGCTAGTTAAATGGCTACCCAGACTATTTGCATTATCCCCCCCTTTTTTACGCTGCTGCTACTCTCTGTTAATATCTATGCATAGTCACTTTAACTGTACCTACATGTACATATTACCTCAATTACCTCGACTAACCGGTGCCCCCTGTATGTAGCCTCCACATTGACTCTGTACCGGTACCCCCTGTATATAGCCTCCACATTGACTCTGTACCGTACCACCTGTATATAGCCTCCATATTGACTCTGTACCGGTACCCCCTGTATATAGCCTCCACATTGACTCTGTACTGGTACCCCCTGTATATAGCCTCCACATTGACTCTGTACCCCCCTGTATATAGCCTCCACATTGACTCTGTACCGGTACCACCTGTATATAGCCTCCGCATTGACTCTGTACTGGTACCCCCTGTATATAGCCTCCACATTGACTCTGTACCGGTACCCCCTGTATATCGCCTTCACATTGACTCTGTACCGGTACCCCCTGTATATAGCCTCCGCATTTACTCAGTACCGGTACCCCCTGTATATAGCCTACACATTGACTCTGTACTGTAATACCCTGTATGTAGCCTCGCTACTGTTAATTTACTGCTGCTGTTCAATTATTTGCTGTTGGATCAGAGCTCATAAATGTTGGAATTAGAGAAACTACAGCCCTTAGTCTCACTTCAAGCTGACACAAGCACAACCAACCCATGATCATGTCCAAGGAAAAGATAGAAGGGCTTTTGGTGTGAAGTGTTTTCACATGCAGAGGACAACTCCCTCCCCCTCTCTTCATCCCAAGTTTATCCCCCTCTCCTTGTCGTTAGTGTCCTTTGCTCATAGCGCTAACCTGCCCTGTACTCTGGTTAAGGGAGGCAAAGCAGAGAGCACCTGTGGTCTGGTGAAGGGAGGCAGAGTAGAGAGCACCTGTGGGGGCTCGGCTAACACCTACAGCAGCATTTCATAACGCCCCCCTCCCTCATAACACCGCCCCCTCGCAACACCGCCCCCTCGCCCTCCCAACACCGCCCCCTCGCCCTCCCAACACCGCCCCCTCGCCCTCACAACACCGCACCCTCGCCCTCACAACACCGCACCCTCGCCCTCACAACACCGCCCCTCGTCCTCACAACACCGCACCCTCGCCCTCACAACACCGCCCCCTCGCCCTCATAACACCGCCCCCTCGCCCTCATAATACCGCCCCCTAACTTGTATTATCATCTACATTTCTGTTGAATGATGTGGCTATGCAAAATCACTGGATGTTTTTGGAACTGCGCCAATGTAAACTCATATTTTGATAAATATGAACTTTATCAAACAAAACATACATGTATTGTGTAACATGAAGTCCTATGAGTGTCATCTGATGAAGATCATCAAAGGTTAGTGATTCATTTTATCTCTATTTGTGGTTTTTGTGACTCTGTCTGGAAAATCTTTGGCTGTGGCTATGTGGTGACCTAACATAATCGTTTGTGGTGCTTTTGCTGTAAAGCATATTTGAAATCGGACACTGTGGTGGGATTAACAACCAGAATAGCTTTAAAATGGTATGAGATACATGTATGTTTGAGGAATTTTAATTAGGAGATGTTGATGTTTTGAAATTGGCGTCCTGGTCGTACTGATGGTGAGTTGACGTTGCTCTTATGTTTAGTAGTTCTTCCCGACTGTATGTAATGAAACCTAAGATTACCTGGGGTACCAATGTAAGAAATAACAGGTAAAAAAACAAAATACTGCATAGTTTCCTAGGAACGCGAAGCGAAGCGGCCATCTCTGTCTACCAGCATCATAGTATCGATGAATCGTTGTGACATATGAAATACGAGTGATAGTGTAATCAATGTGTAATAACTACGTAGAAAAATGTATGAAACATTTATGAACGCGATAAATGATTGTGATGTGCAGTCATATTCAGGTCCTGATTGGTCAACAAACAAACGTCGAATAGTGTTCCATAGCGTTCCATAGCTATGGGGCGATAGTCATTTAGACGGGTTACCATGGCGTTCTTGGTTACAAGGACTATGTTAGTCTGCTTGAAACATGTAGGTATTACAGACTGAGTCATGGAGAAGTTGAAAATGTCAGTGAATACAATTTCCAGCTTGTGAGCAGGCGTCCTGGTGAATGTTAACATTACTCACATCGGCTACACAGAGTGAGATCACATAGTCATCCGGGAACAGCTGGTGCTTTCATGCATGGTTCAGTGCTGCTTGCCTCGAAGTGAGCTTAGAAGGCATTTAAGCTCATCTGGTAGGCTCGCGTCACTGGGCAGCTCACGCCTGGGTTTCCCTTCGTAATCCGTATCAGTCCTATAGCTTACCGTCCACATAATCGGACCACTTCTGTCACTGGTACTTCCTGTTTGAGTTGTTGCTTGTAAACAGGAATAAGGAGGATAGAGATGTCAGATTTGCCAAATGGAGGGCGAGGGAGAGCTTTGTTTATGTGTGTGGAGCAAAGGTGGTCTGGAGTTTTTTCCTTTCTAGTTGCACAGGTGACATGTGGGTAAAAAACGAGGTAAGACAGATGTACAGTATATTATGCATGTCCTTGTTCAGCCACGACTCCGAGAAACATAGAATAGTACATTTCTTTAGGTCCCATTGATAGGATAGTCTCAAATGGAGCTCCAGTTTGTCCTCCAGTGGCTGTACGTACACCAATAGAACAGAGGGTAGAGACTGTTTATTTACTCACTGTCGTAATCTTGTCAGGGACCCCGCTCGTTTGCCTCTCTTGCACCGTCTTTCCGGAATGAGCAGTACATCCACAAGAGCCGACTCCTTGAAGAACAAATCTTCATCCAAATCGAGGTAAGTGATTGCTGTTCTGCTGTCCAGAAGCCAGTGGTGGAAAAAGTACCCAATTGTCCTACTTGAGTAAAAGTAAAGATACCTTAATAGAAAATGACTCAAGTAAAAGTGAAAGTCCGCCAGTAAATATTACTTGAGTAAAAGTATTTGGTTTTAAATATACGTAAGTATAGAAAGTAAAAGTATACAAAATTTCACATTCCTTATATTAAGCAAACCCATTTTCTTGTTTTTCTAATTTATGGATAGCCAGGGGCACACTCCAACATCTTTACAAACTAAGCTTTGTGTTTTGGAAGTCTGCCAGATCAGAGGCAGTAGGGACGACCAGGGATGTTGTAACGAGTGCGCCTAGAGTCAGGAAGCAAGTTCAGGGAGTGAGTGATTTAATCAATAAACGAAACATAATACAAAACAAGAAACACGACAATGCACATACATGCAACAGAAAGAAACCAAAGGGAGTGACAAATATAGGGCAGGTAATCAAAGAGCTAATGGAGTCCAGGTGAGTCTGATGACTCGCAGGTGTGCGCCATAACGAGCAGCCTGGTGACCTAGAGGCCAGGGAGAGAGCACCTGACACGTGGCTCCAGCAGAGGGACGCCGACCAAAATGTCAATCCCGGGGATCAGGAGAGGACCGGTCACCTCTGCTGAGGCGCGGGAAACCTGTCAGTGCGGCTGAGACGCGGGAGAATGGCGACTTAGAGCGCCGAAAAGAGAGCATATGTGACGGTACCCCGTCCCCGGTGTGTTCCAGCTGCAGGACGCCAACCAAAGGGACAATACTGGGAATCTGGACCAGAGTGGACCGGTCACCTCCACTGAGGCGCAGAAACCAGACGAACCAGCTGAGGCGTGCCTGATGCCTGATGAGATGGCTGAGATGGCTGAGACCTCCCTGGTTGCCTCGGTTGAGGCACGGGAGCCTATCGAGCCAGCTGAGGCATGGGAGCCTGGGAGCCTGTCGTGCCAGCTGAGGCAGGGGAACCCAACAAACCAGCTGAGGCATGGGGAACCCAACAAACCAGCTGAGGCATGGGGAACCCAACAAACCAGCTGAGGCATGGGGAACCCAACAAACCAGCTGAGGCATGGGGAACCCAACAAACCAGCTGAGGCATGGGGAACCCAACAAACCAGCTGAGGCATGGGGAACCCAACAAACCAGCTGAGGCCTCCCAGGTAGCTCCGGTTCGGAAACCCGGACCTGATATCACCTCCAACACAAACAATTTTAAATTAAAAACACCCCTTGATCCTTCCCTTTGGTGAGGCGTCATTCTGTAACGAGTGCGCTGAGAGTCAGGAAGAAAGTTATTTAATCAATAAACTAAACATAATACAAAACAAGAAATACGAACAACGCACAGACCAGAAACAGAAACAATGACGCCTGGGGAAGGAACCAAAGGGAGTAGGGAAGGTAATCAAGGAGGTGATGGAGTACAGGTGAGTCTGATGACGCGCAGGTGTGTGTAACTATGGTGACATGTGTGCGCCATAACGAGCAGTCTGTTGACCTAGAGGCTGGGGAGGGAGCACATGTGACAGATGTTCTCTTGATAAGTGTGTGAATTTGACAATTTTCCGATCCTGCTAAGCATTCAAAATGTGAAGAGTACTTTTGAGTGTCAGGGGAATTGTTTGGAGTAAAACGTACATTATTTTCTTTCGGAGTAGTGTAGTGAAGTAAAAGTTGTCAAAAATATAAATAGTAAAGTACAGATACCCCAAAAAACGACTTAAGAAGAGCTATAGAAAATGCATATCCTACTGGTATCACCTGCCACGTTTTTAAAATGTTGTTACTGGGGCCGTCTTCTCTTTCTTCCTGTGAGTCATTTAAACTGAATCATCTGTGATGTTCTGGGACACATAATGACCAAATGGTGATAGCCGTGTAATGTAGGGCCCTAAACCCTGGCGTCCTTATCATTACTATGTTTACTGTTCCGCTGAAAAACCCCAAACAGTGGTCTATTTACCCAGAAAGCTTTTCATCTGCCCTCTAGTGCCTCTGGGACTATGGGAAACGCTCCGCTGGTGAGTCTGGAGCAGAGATAGCTTTGACCGCAACTAGGATACCAATGGGACATTTATATTTACCATTCGGACATGTACATGTAGATAATAAAGTACATTTCAGAATCGTGAATATCGTAGTTTTAGGTCGAGAGTTAACAAAATGGAGGTTTAATGGTGAGAGAAGAGGGACAATTCACATCTAGTTTCACCACTGTATTACATCATAGAAGAATAGATCCAGGAGAATCCTAGACATCACGGTTGTAGAGTGTTGGAGTATCCATTAACTTTAAGAGGAGAAGAAGAATCAGAATCCTATAGACATCACAGTTGGAGAGTGTTGGAGTATCCATTGACTTTAAGAGGAGAAGAAGAATCAGAATCCTATAGACATCACAGTTGGAGAGTGTTGGAGTATCCATTAACTTTAAGAGGAGAAGAAGAATCAGAATCCTATAGACATCACAGTTGGAGAGTGTTGGAGTATCCATTAACTTTAAGAGGAGAAGAAGAATCAGAATCCTATAGACATCACAGTTGGAGAGTGTTGGAGTATCCATTAACTTTAAGAGGAGAAGAAGAATCAGAATCCTATAGACTTCACAGTTGGAGAGTGTTGGAGCATCCATTGACTTTAAGAGGAGAAGAAGAATCAGAATCCTAGACATCACAGTTGGAGAGTGTTGGAGTATCCATTAACTTTAAGAGGAGAAGAAGAATCAGAATCCTATAGACTTCACAGTTGGAGAGTGTTGGAGCATCCATTGACTTTAAGAGGAGAAGAAGAATCAGAATCCTTTAGACTTCACAGTTGGAGAGTGTTGGAGCATCCATTGACTATAATAGGAAGGGAAGTGTCTTGTGGCAGCTGTAGATCAGAGAATACTCTGCCTTCTCTTTCATCCGCACAACATTGATAATTGTGAATGTCGATCTGAGTAGGGTTCAGATTTAGTCAGTGCTGTACTTCAATAAAAGTACTTGAAAGTACTACTTAAGTAGTTTTTTTTGCGGGAATCTGTACTTCACTTTACTATTTATGTTTTTGACATGTTTTTCTTCACTACATTCCTAAAGAAAATAATGTACTTTTTACTCCATACATTTTATTTGACACTCAAAAATACGAATTATATTTCTAATGCTTAGCAGGACAGGACACTTGTTCAATTCACACACTTATCAAGAGAACATCCCTACTGCCTGATCCCTATCAAGAGAACTTCCCTACTGCCTCTGATCCCTATCAGGAAAACATCCCTACTGCCTGATCCCTATCAAGAGAACATCCCTACTGCCTCTGATCCTTACCAAGAAAACATCCCTACTGCCTCTGATCCCTATCAAGAGAACATCCCTACTGCCTCTGATCCCTATCAAGAGAACTTCCCTACTGCCTCTGATCCCTATCAAGAGAACATCCCTACTGCCTGATCCCTATCAAGAGAACATCCCTACTGCCTCTGATCCCTATCAAGAGAACATCCCTACTGCCTCTGATCCCTATCAAGAGAACATCCCTACTGCCTCTGATCCTTACCAAGAAAACATCCCTACTGCCTCTGATCCCTATCAGGAAAACATCCCTACTGCCTCTGATCCCTATCAAGAGAACATCCCTACTGCCTCTGATCCCTATCAAGAGAACATCCCTACTGCCTCTGATCCCTATCAAGAGAACATCCCTACTGCCTCTGATCCTTACCAAGAAAACATCCCTACTGCCTCTGATCCCTATCAGGAAAACATCCCTACTGCCTCTGATCCCTATCAAGAGAACATCCCTACTGCCTCTGATCCCTATCAAGAGAACATCCCTACTGCCTCTGATCCTTACCAAGAAAACATCCCTACTGCCTCTGATCCCTATCAAGAGAACATCCCTACTGCCTCTGATCCCTATCAAGAGAACATCCCTACTGCCTCTGATCCCTATCAAGAGAACATCCCTACTGCATCTGATCCCTATCAAGAGAACATCCCTACTGCCTCTGATCCTTACCAAGAAAACATCCCTACTGCCTCTGATCCCTATCAAGAGAACATCCCTACTGCCTCTGATCCCTATCAAGAGAACATCCCTACTGCCTCTGATCCCTATCAAGAGAACATCCCTACTGCCTCTGATCCTTACCAAGAAAACATCCCTACTGCCTCTGATCCCTATCAAGAGAGCATCCCTACTGCCTCTAGAGAACTTCCCTACTGCCTCTGATCCCTATCAAGAGAACTTCCCTACTGCCTCTGATCCCTATCAAGAGAACATCCCTACTGCCTCTGATCCCTATCAAGAGAACATCCCTACTGCCTCTGATCCCTATCAGGAAAACATCCCTACTGCCTCTGATCCCTATCAAGAAAACATCCCTACTGCCTCTGATCCCTATCAAGAGAGCACCCC
Source organism: Oncorhynchus mykiss (assembly GCF_013265735.2). NCBI lineage: Eukaryota > Metazoa > Chordata > Actinopteri > Salmoniformes > Salmonidae > Oncorhynchus > Oncorhynchus mykiss. The sequence goes on along the minus strand of NC_048575.1, from coordinate 83,454,253 downwards.
TACTGTCTCTGATCCCTATCAAGAGAACATCGCTACTGCCTCTGATCCCTACTGCCTCTGATCCCTATCAAGAGAACTTCCCTACTGCCTCTGATCCCTATCAAGATAACTTCCCTACTGCCTCTGATCCCTATCAAGATCACTTCCCTACTGCCTCTGATCCCTACTGCCTCTGATCCCTACTATCTCTGATCCCTATCAAGAGAACATCCCTACTGCCTCTGATCCATACTGCCTCTGATCCTTATCAAGAGAACTTCCCTACTGCCTCTTATCCCTACTGCCTCTGAACCATACTGCCTCTGATCCTTATCAAGAGAACTTCCCTACTGCCTCTTATCCCTACTACCTCTGATCTGGCGGACTCACTAAACACAAATGCTTCGTTTGTAAATTTGGAATGTGCCTCTGGTAAAAATAATTTTTACTTTGACTTTTGATACTTAAAGATTACTCAAGTAGTACTGCACTGGGTGACTTTCACTTTTACAGTTTTCTATTAAGGTATCTTTACTTTTACTCAAGTATGACAAATGCATACTTTTTCACCACTGGATTTATTAAGCCAGTCGGTCCAGACCGGGTACAAATGTGTTGGTAAAAGGAGCCTGCCTGGCGGATGTTATCCCTGGCAAGACAAGCCCTGTGGTATCCAGCTTCTTAGTGTTGAGCGGTAACATCTGAGGATCCCCGTGACAACCAACCAGACAGCCAGCTGGATCTGACTGAGTGATGCCCGTGTAAAGGAAGTCACACTGCTCGCTAAAGGAAGTACTACTTTCATACCTGGTGCGAACTCAGGACCTCTGCCTCGCTAGCATACGTGATTGCCCTCCTGAAGCATCTTAGCAGGAGGCTAAGAAAAGTTAGTGGAGACACATCAGGCTGAGTAAGTTTAACACATCCCCCATATGCTACATCCACTGTGAAAATATTTTGGGGCCTAGGGTGCTCGTTCCCGGATCATTCAAAACCACTAGGCTAGCCAGGTTTTTAGGGGGGGAGTTTTAACAAAATAAAGACATTGTTCCTCATAAACAGCAGCAATAATTCCCTTTTGGATTAACTTAATTCCGTGTCTATTCAACATCGTGATTACAAAATGCTTGATCAAGAAAACGCAACAAGAACCTAGGAGAGCTGTTTGATTGACGAGGGAGCTTTAGTTTCCGAGGCGACTGAACAACTGTTTTCATACAGAACACCCCCCTACCTCGTAGAGAGAACATTTCTAAATTCGTCCTGAGAAGACAATCCTTAGAGAGAGAAAAGCATGACTTGAAAGAAGTCATTGGGTGGGTGGGGTGAAATTTGTTTGCAACTTAGGACTGATCTTAGCAAGTCGACCAAAACCACATTTAGAGGCAAAACAACAAGCATCTCTTCAAAGTGACTGTGATAAATTATTACAACTCTTCACCCTGTCACCTACACTATTTCCTACAGAATACACAAGGGACCCCCTTTAAATGGACCTTATTTTGGGGGGATTTTTTAATGGTTTGATGTTAGAGTTTTTTTTTTTGGTAAACAGGAGCAGACATTGCAGTAAATTAGGCCTTGTCTCGGAGCCGAGGCTAGGAATGGATGTGAATAAGTCCTCTAGTAATTGTCTGCTTTGTCTGTAATTGTCTCCTCTATATCATTAAACTGGGTGGTGTCAGCTCTGACTCCTCCATCACATTCAACTGGGTGGTGTCAGCTCTGGCTCCTCTATATCATTAAACTGGGTGGTGTCCTCTATCACATTACACTGAGTGGTGTCAGCTCAGGCTCCTCTATCACATTACACCGAGTGGTGTCAGCTCTGGCTCCTCTATCACATTACACTGGGTGGTGTCAGCTCTGGCTCCTCTATCACATTACACTGGGTGGTGTCCTCTATCACATTACACTGGGTGGTGTCCTCTATCACATTACACTGAGTGGTGTATTACAACTCTTCACCCTGTCACCTACACTATTTCCTACAGAATACACAAGGGACCCCCTTTAAATGGACCTTATTTTGGGGGGATTTTTTAATGGTTTGATGTTAGAGTTTTTTTTTTTGGTAAACAGGAGCAGACATTGCAGTAAATTAGGCCTTGTCTCGGAGCCGAGGCTAGGAATGGATGTGAATAAGTCCTCTAGTAATTGTCTGCTTTGTCTGTAATTGTCTCCTCTATATCATTAAACTGGGTGGTGTCAGCTCTGACTCCTCCATCACATTCAACTGGGTGGTGTCAGCTCTGGCTCCTCTATCACATTACACTGGGTGGTGTCCTCTATCACATTACACTGAGTGGTGTCAGCTCAGGCTCCTCTATCACATTACACTGAGTGGTGTTAGCTCTGGCTCCTCTATCACAATACACTGGGTGGTGTCAGCTCTGGCTCCTCTATCACATTGCATTGGGTGGTGTCAGCTCTGGCTCCTCTATCACATTGCACTGGGTGGTGTCAGCTCTGGCTCCTCTATCACATTAAACTGGGTGGTGTCAGCTCTGGCTCCTCTATCACATTAAACTGGGTGGTGTCCTCTATCACATTACACTGGGTGGTGTCCTCTATCACATTACACTGGGTGGTGTCCTCTATCTCATTACACTGGGTGGTGTCAGCCCAGGCTCCTCTATCACATTACACTGGGTGGTGTCAGCCCAGGCTCCTCTATCACATTACACTGGATGGTGTCAGCTCTGACTCCTCTATCACATTACACTGGGTGGTGTCAGCTCTGGCTCCTCTATCGCATTACACTGGGTGGTGTCAGCTCTGGCTCCTCTATCACATTAAACTGGGTGGTGTCAGCTCTGGCTCCTCTATCACATTACACTTGGTGGTGTCAGCTCTGGCTCCTCTATCACATTACACTGGATGGTGTCAGCTCTGGCTCCTCTATCACATTACACTGGGTGGTGTCAGCTCTGGCTCCTCTATCACATTACACTGGGTGGTGTCAGCTCTGGCTCCTCTATCACATTAAACTGGGTGGTGTCAGCTCTGGCTCCTCTATCACATTAAACTTGGTGGTGTCAGCTCTTGCTCCTCTATCAGATTACACTGGGGGATGGCTGGGGGTTGGATGGGGGGTGGCTGGGGGATGGCTGGGGGGTGGCTGAAAAACAGCCTTTTCTGCAATCCAAAAAATATCTCAATTTCTCTGCATATTTAAGCACCTCTTGAGCTGTTAGCAGCTACTCTTCCTGGGGTTCATTATGGATCTCCATTAGTTCCTTCCAAGGCAGCAGCTACTCTTCCTGGGGTTTATTATGGATCTCCATTAGTTCCTTCCAAGGCAGCAGCTACTCTTCCTGGGGTTTATTATGGATCCCCATTAGTTCCTGTCAAGGCAGCAGCTACTCTTCCTGGGGTTTATTATGGATCCCCATTAGTTCCTGTCAAGGCAGCAGCTACTCTTCCTGGGGTTTATTATGGATCCCCATTAGTTCCTGCCAAGGCAGCAGCTTCTCTTCCTGGGGTTGATTATGTTGCGTCGTGCATAAGAACAGGACTTAGCCGTGGTATATTGGCCATATACCACACCCCCTCGGGCCTTATTGCTTAATGATATTGTGTGTGTATATACTGTATTCTATTCTACTGTATTTTAGTCTATGCCACTCCGACATTGCTCATCCTAATATTTATATATTCCTTAATTCCGTTCTTTTACTTTTAGGTTTGTGTTTATTGTGTATTGTTGTGAATTGTTAGATATAAACACAAGCATTTAGTTATATGTTACTGTACTGTTGGAGCTAGGAACACAAGCATTTAGTTAGATACTACTGCACTGTTGGAGCTAGGAACACAAGCATTTAGTTAGATATTACTGCACTGTTGGAGCTAGGAACACAAGCATTTAGACACTGGAGTTGTCAACCGTGACGGAGAGGTCTTTGAGTGGGCAGGCCTTCCCCGGGAGGAAGAGCAGCTCCGTCTTGTCGAGGTTGAGCTTGAGGTGGTGGACTGACATCCAAGTTGAGATATCTGCCAGGAACGCAGAGATGCATGTCGCTACTTGATTGTCAGATTGACGTAAGGTGAAAAGTAGTTGAGTGCCATCCACATAGCAATGATAGGAGAGACCATGTGAGGATATGACGGAGCTGAGTGACTTGGTGTATAGAGAGAAGAGGACAGGGCCTAGAACTGAACAATGGGGGACACCAGTAGTGAGAGTACGTGGTGCAGACACAGATCCTCTCCACATCACCTGGTAGGAGCGGCCTGCCAGATAGGATGCAATCCAAGAGTGTGCAGAACCTGAGACTCCCAGCCCTGAGATGGTGGAGAGGAGGATCTGATAGAGCCTGAGACTCCCAACCCTGACATGGTGGAGAGGAGGATCTGATAGAGCCTGAGACTCCCAACCCTGAGATGGTGGAGAGGAGGATCTGATAGAGCCTGAGACACCCAGCCCTGACATGGTGGAGAGGAGGATCTGATAGAGCCTGAGACTCCCAACCCTGAGATGGTGGAGAGGAGGATCTGATAGAGCCTGAGACTCCCAACCCTGAGAGGGTGAAGAGGAGGATCTGATAGAGCCTGAGACACCCAGCCCTGAGAGGGTGGAGAGGAGGATCTGATAGAGCCTGAGACACCCAGCCCTGAGAGGGTGGAGAGGAGGATCTGATAGAGCCTGAGACACCCAGCCCTGAGAGGGTGGAGGGGAGGATCTGATAGAGCCTGAGACGCCCAGCCCTGAGAGGGTGGAGAGGAGGATCTGATAGAGCCTGAGACACCCAGCCCTGAGAGGGTGGAGAGGAGGATCTGATAGAGCCTGAGACACCCAGCCCTGAGAGGGTGGAGAGGAGGATCTGATAGAGCCTGAGACTCCCAACCCTGAGATGGTGGAGAGGAGGATCTGATAGAGCCTGAGACTCCCAACCCTGAGATGGTGGAGGAGGATCTGATAGAGCCTGAGACTCCCAACCCTGAGATGGTGGAGAGGAGGATCTGATAGAGCCTGAGACTCCCAACCCTGAAAGGGTGGAGAGGAGGATCTGATAGAGCCTGAGACACCCAGCCCTGAGAGGGTGGAGAGGAGGATCTGATAGAGCCTGAGACACCCAGCCCTGAGAGGGTGGAGAGGAGGATCTGATAGAGCCTGAGACACCCAGCCCTGAGAGGGTGGAGAGGAGGATCTGATAGAGCCTGAGACTCCCAACCCTGAGAGGGTGGAGAGGAGGATCTGATAGAGCCTGAGACACCCAGCCCTGAGAGGGTGGAGAGGAGGATCTGATAGAGCCTGAGACACACAGCCCTGAGAGGGTGGAGAGGAGGATCTGATAGAGCCTGAGACTCCCAGCCCTGAGATGGTGGACAGGAGGATCTGATAGAGCCTGAGACACCCAGCCCTGAGATGGTGGAGAGGAGGATCTGATAGAGCCTGAGACACCCAGCCCTGAGAGGGTGGAGAGGAGGATCTGATAGAGCCTGAGACTCCCAGCCCTGAGAGGGTGGAGAGGAGGATCTGATGGTTCACAGTGTCGAATGCAGCGGATAGATCTAGGAGAATGAGAACGGAGGAGAGAGAGTCAGCTTAGGCAGAGCAGAGAGACTCCGTGACACAGAGAAGAGCAGTCTCAGTTGAGTGACCCGTCTTGAAGCCTGACTGGTTAGGGTCCAGAATATCGTTCTGAGAGAGATAGTGAGAGAGTTGGCCAGAGAGTTGGAGACAGCACGCCAAGTGCTGTGCCCTGGACACAATATGTGAATTGATTGCCCCCCCATCTATCTTCAGAGTTCGTTCTGTTAGGTGACCTAAACTGGGATGTGCTTAACACAGCCATCTTACAATGTAAGCTAGATGCCCTCAATCTCACACAAATCATCAAGGATCCCACCAGGTACAACCCTAAAATCAGTAAACATGGGCACCCTCATAGATAATATCCTGACCAACTTGCCCTCCAAATACACCTCTTCTGTTTTCAACCAGGATCTCAGCGATCACTGCCTCATTGCCTGTGTCCGTAATGGGTCCGCTGTCAAACGACCACCCCTCATCACTGTCAAACGCTCCCTAAAACACTTCTGCGAGCAGGCCTTTCTAATCGACCTGGCCTGGGTATCCTTGAAGGATACTGACCTCATCCCATCATTGGAGGATGCCTGGTAATTTCCTCACCATCTTAAATAAGCGTGCCCTTTAAAAAAATGTAGAACTAAGAACAGATCTAGCCCTGGTTCACTCCAGACCTGACTGCCCTCGACCAGCACAAAAACGTCCTCTGGCGTACTGCACTAGCATCGAATAGTCCCCACGATATGCAACTTTTCAGGGAAGTCAGGAACCAATACACACAGTCAGTTAGGAAAGCAAAGGCTAGCTTTTTCAAACAGAAATTCACATCCTGTAGCTCTAACTCCAAAAAGTTCTGGGACACTGTAAAGTTCATGGAGAATAAGAGCACCTCCTCCCAGCTGCCCACTGCACTGAGGCTAGGAAACACTGTCACCACCAATAATCGAGAATTTCAAGAAGCATTTCTCTACGGCTGGCCATGCTTTCCTCCTGGCTACCCCAACCCCGGCCAAAAGCTCTGCACCCCCTGCAGCTACTTGCCCAAGCCTCCCTAGCTTCTCCTTCACCTAAATCCATATAGCAGATGTTATGAAAGAGCTGCAAAACCTGGACCCATACAAATCAGCTGGGCTATAAAATCTGGACCCTCTCTTTCTAAAATTATCCGCTACCATTGTTGCAACCCCTATTACTAGTCTGTTCAACCTCTTTCGTATCGTCCGAGATTCCTAAAGATTGGAAAGCTGCCGCGGTCATCCTCCTCTTCAAAGGGGGTGACACTCTAGACCCAAACTGTTACAGCCCTATATCCATCCTGCCCTGCCTTTCTAAAGTCTTTGAAACCCAAGTTAACAAACAGATCACTGACCATTTTGAATCCCACCGTACCTTCTCCGCTGTGCAATCTGGTTTCCGAGCTGGTCATGGGTGCACCTCAGCCACACTCAAAGTACTAAATGATATCATAACCTCCATTGATAAAAGACAGTACTGTGGAAGCAGTCTTCATCGACCTGGCCAAGGCTTTCGACTCTGTCAGTCACCGTATTCTTATCGGCAGACTCAACAGCCTTGGTTTCTCAAATGACTGCCTCGCCTGGTTCACCAACTACTTCTCAGATAGAGTTCAGTGTGTCAAATCAGAGGGCCTGTTGTCCGGACCTCTGGCAGTCTATATGGGGGTACCACAGGGTTCAATTCTCGGGCCAAATATTTTCTCTGTATAAATCAATGATGTCGCTCTTGCTGCAGGTGATTCCTTGATCCATCTCTACTCAGACGACACCATTCTGTATACATCTGGCCATTCTTTGGACACTGTGTTAACAAACCTCCAAACGAGCTTCAATGCCATACAACACTCGTTCCATTCCCTCCAATCGCTCTTAAACTCTAGTAAAACTAAATGCATGCTCTTCAACCGATCACTGCCCGCACCTGCCCGACTAGCATCACTACTCTGGACGGTTCTGACTTAGAATATGTGGACAACTACAAATACCTAGGTGTCTGGCTAGACTGTAGACGCTCCTTCCAGACTCACATTAAGCATCTCCAATCCAAAATTAAATCTATGATTGGCTTCCTATTTCGCAACAAAGCCTCGTTCACTCACGCTGCCAAACATACCCTCGTAAAACTGACTATCCTACCGATCCTCGACTTCGGTGATGTCATTTACAAAATAGCCTCCAACACTCTACTCTGCAAACTGGATGCAGTCTATCACAGTGCCATCCGTTTTGTCACCAAAGCCCCATATACCACCCACCACTGTGATCTGTATGCTCTTGTCGGCTGGCCCTCGCTACATATTCGTTGCCAGACCCATAAGTCTTTGCTAGGTAAAGCCCCGCCTTATCTCAGCTCACTGGTCACCATAACAACACCCACCCGTAGCACGCGCTCCAGCAGGTATGTCTCACTGGTCATCCCCAAACCGAACACCTCCTTTGGCCACCTTTCTTTCCAGTTCTCTGCTGCCAATGACTGGAACGAATTGAAAAAATCACTGAAGTTGGAGACTTATATCTCCCTCACTAACTTTAAGCATCAGCTATCTGAGCAGCTTACCGATCGCTGCAGCTTTACATAGTCCAGCAATGCTTTGCTTTATCTTGGCCAGGTCGCAGTTGTAAATGAAAACTTGTTCTCATCTAGCCTACCTGGTTAAATAAAGGTGAAATAAAAAAATTAAATACAGGTCTATAGTATTTGACGTCAGAGGGGTTGAGTGTTGGTTTCTTGAGGAGGGGAGAGACTGTCTATCTTGAAGTGAGAATGGATGCAGCCAGTGTGATGAGTTGACGTGGGAAGTGAGGAATGGGAGAAGGTCTCCAGAGATGGTCTGGTGAAGGGAGGAGGGGATGGAGTCGAGCGGGCAGATTGTCGGGCGGTCGGACTGCACTTGTCGTAGGATTTCATCTGGAGAGATAGAGGAGAAAGAGGTCAAGGTGTAGGGTAGTTCTGTGTGAGTGGGATCAGTGGACTCAATAGGCTGAGTGAATGAGTGGGACCAGTGGACTCAATAGGCTGAGTGAATGAGTGGGACCAGTGGATTCAATAGGCAGAGTGAATGAGTAGCGGATGTCGTCAATCTTTTTTTCAAAGTGGTTGACAAAGTTGTCCTCAGAGAGGGAGGAGGAAGAGGGGGAGGAGGATTAAGGAGGGAGGAGAAGGTGGACAAGAGTTTCCTAGGTTTAGAGGCAGAAGCTTGATATTTAGAGTGATAGAATGTTGCTTTAGCATCAGATACAGAGGAAGACAAGATATCCAGTGATTTTAATGCAGGGAAACTGAAATCTCTTCTACCTCATTTTTATCAGCATGTCACCTGTGCAAGTAGAAGAGCCAAAACTCTAGAGCTTCAAGTTTCTTCGATGTCTACATCACTAAGGAATTAATATGGTCCACACACACCAACACAGTCGTGAAGAGGGCACGACAATGCCTCTTCCCCCACAGGAGGCTGAAAAGATTTGACATGGTTCCTCAGATCGTCAAAAAGTTCTACAACTTGACTGGCTGCATCACCGCCTGATACGGCAAATGCAAGACAGCAAAGCGCTATAGAGAGTGGTGAGTACGGCCCAGTACATAGTTGGGCCAGGCTTCCTGCCATCCAGGACCTCTACACCAGGCGGTGTCAGAGGAAGGCCCGAAAAATGTGCAAACTCCAGCCAACAGCGTCTACCCCCAAACCATGACTGTTAAAGTTTCAGGCCCATTTGTGTAACAGTCTTGCTAATTTGTGGGTGTGTTTTATTGTGTTTTCTTCATCAATACCATGCAATCAGCATTCAGTGCTGGGGGGTGTGTCTTTCCCCTCTGCTAAGCTATTAGTGCTAGACCTTCAGTCTCCCCTGTTTTGTCAAGCGGCGGTGTTGTCAAGAGGCGGTGTTGTCAAGAGGCGGTGTTGTCAAGAGGCGGTGTTGTCAAGAGGCGGTGTTGTCAAGCGGCGGTGTTGTCAAGAGGCGGTGTTGTCAAGAGGCGGTGTTGTCAAGAGGAGGTGTTGTCAAGAGGCGGTGTTGTCAAGAGGAGGTGTTGTCAAGAGGCGGTGTTGTCAAGAGGCGGTGTTGTCAAGAGGCGGTGTTGTCAAGAGGCGGTGTTGTCAAGAGGCGGTGTTGTCAAGAGGAGGTGTTGTCAAGCGGCGGTTTTGTCAAGCGGCGGTGTTGTCAAGAGGCGGTGTTGTCAAGAGGCGGTGTTGTCAAGCGGCGGTGTTGTCAAGAAGCGGTGTTGTCAAGAGGCGGTGTTGTCAAGCGGCGGTGTTGTCAAGCGGCGGTGTTGTCAAGAGGCGGTGTTGTCAAGCGGCGGTGTTGTCAAGAGGCGGTGTTGTCAAGAGGCGGTGTTGTCAAGAGGCGGTGTTGTCAAGAGGCGGTGTTGTCAAGCGGCGGTGTTGTCAAGAGGCGGTGTTGTCAAGCGGCGGTGTTGTCAAGAGGCGGTGTTGTCAAGAGGCGGTGTTGTCAAGAGGCGGTGTTGTCAAGCGGCGGTGTTGTCAAGAGGCGGTGTTGTCAAGCGGCGGTGTTGTCAAGAGGCGGTGTTGTCAAGAGGCGGTGTTGTCAAGAGGCGGTGTTGTCAAGCGGCGGTGTTGTCAAGCGGCGGTGTTGTAGACAACAACAGTCACAGGTACTGACCAACCAGACAGTTCAACTAGCACTTAGTAAGTAGGTTACTAGGTCAAATATAGCATTTAAATTAAACTACAATACAATACCAACAGCTACTGTTGAATCAACTGCCCTAAAAGACAATACCAACAGATACTATTGAATCAACTGCCCTACAAGACAATATACTGACAGATACTATTGAATACACAAATATACTTGCTGCTCTTGTAGGTGCAGAAATCGTTCCCAACTACAGATGATGTACACCTGCTGTGGGATGAGAACTGCGTCTTTGTATCATTCATATAAGCCACTGCCCCATAGGGAATTAGAGGCTACTTGTATTGATAATACAACGGTGTGTGTTCTGTATTGTGTCTAAAAGGAAACAGTGAGAATTTGTGGGATGGGAAAGTGTTTTCTTTTGGTGTTTTGAGATGGGACTGTTTCACTCAATCAAAAGCAAGTAGAATGATTCTATAGAGAGGAAAGAGAAGTGAGAAACATCCACGCTGTCCATATGTCCACCAAACTGCTCAGAGCTAGGAGAGAGGGGGAAACATCCACCCTGTCCATATGTCCACCAAACTGCTCAGAGCTAGGAGAGAGGGGGAAACATCCACCCTGTCCACATGTCCACCAAACTGTTCAGAGCTAGGAGAGAGGGGGAAACATCCACCCTGTCCATATGTCCACCAAACTGTTCAGAACTAGGAGAGAGGGGGAAACATCCACCCTGTCCATATGTCCACCAAACTGCTAGGAGAGAGGGGGAAACATCCACCCTGTCCATATGTCCACCAAACTGTTCAGAGCTAGGAGAGAGGGGGAAACATCCACCCTGTCCATATGTCCACCAAACTGTTCAGAGCTAGGAGAGAGGGGGAAACATCCACCCTGTCCATATGTCCACCAAACTGTTCAGAGCTAGGAGAGAGGGGGAAACATCCACCCTGTCCATATGTCCACCAAACTGTTCAGAGCTAGGAGAGAGAGGGAAACATCCACCCTGTCCATATGTCCACCAAACTGTTCAGAGCTAGGAGAGAGAGGGAAACATCCACCCTGTCCATATGTCCACCAAACTGCTCAGAGCTAGGAGAGAGGGGGAAACATCCACCCTGTCCATATGTCCACCAAACTGTTCAGAGCTAGGAGAGAGGGGGAAACATCCACCCTGTCCATATGTCCACCAAACTGTTCAGAGCTAGGAGAGAGGGGGAAACATCCACCCTGTCCATATGTCCACCAAACTGTTCAGAGCTAGGAGAGAGGGGGAAACATCCACCCTGTCCATATGTCCACCAAACTGTTCAGAGCTAGGAGAGAGAGGGAAACATCCACCCTGTCCATATGTCCACCAAACTGTTCAGAGCTAGGAGAGAGGGGGAAACATCCACCCTGTCCATATGTCCACCAAACTGTTCAGAGCTAGGAGAGAGGGGGAAACATCCACCCTGTCCATATGTCCACCAAACTGCTCAGAGCTAGGAGAGAGGGGGAAACATCCACCCTGTCCATATGTCCACCAAACTGTTCAGAGCTAGGAGAGAGGGAAACATCCACCCTGTCCATATGTCCACCAAACTGCTCAGAGCTAGGAGAGAGGGGGAAACATCCACCCTGTCCATATGTCCACCAAACTGTTCAGAGCTAGGAGAGAGGGGGAAACATCCACCCTGTCCATATGTCCACCAAACTGTTCAGAGCTAGGAGAGAGGGGGAAACATCCACCCTGTCCATATGTCCACCAAACTGTTCAGAGCTAGGAGAGAGGGGGAAACATCCACCCTGTCCATATGTCCACCAAACTGTTCAGAGCTAGGAGAGAGGGGGAAACATCCACCCTGTCCATATGTCCACCAAACTGTTCAGAGCTAGGAGAGAGGGGGAAACATCCACCCTGTCCACATGTCCACCAAACTGTTCAGAGCTAGGAGAGAGGGGGAAACATCCACCCTGTCCACATGTCCACCAAACTGTTCAGAGCTAGGAGAGAGGGGGAAACATCCACCCTGTCCATATGTCCACCAAACTGTTCAGAGCTAGGAGAGAGGGGGAAACATCCACCCTGTCCATATGTCCACCAAACTGCTCAGAGCTAGGAGAGAGGGAAACATCCACCCTGTCCATATGTCCACCAAACTGTTCAGAGCTAGGAGAGAGGGGGAAACATCCACCCTGTCCATATGTCCACCAAACTGTTCAGAGCTAGGAGAGAGGGGGAAACATCCACCCTGTCCATATGTCCACCAAACTGTTCAGAGCTAGGAGAGAGGGGGAAACATCCACCCTGTCCATATGTCCACCAAACTGTTCAGAGCTAGGAGAGAGAGGGAAACATCCACCCTGTCCATATGTCCACCAAACTGTTCAGAGCTAGGAGAGAGGGGGAAACATCCACCCTGTCCATGTGTCCACCAAACTGTTCAGAGCTAGGAGAGAGGGGGAAACATCCACCCTGTCCATATGTCCACCAAACTGTTCAGAGCTAGGAGAGAGGGGGAAACATCCACCCTGTCCATATGTCCACCAAACTGCTCAGAGCTAGGAGAGAGGGAAACATCCACCCTGTCCATATGTCCACCAAACTGCTCAGAGCTAGGAGAGAGAGGGAAACATCCACCCTGTCCATATGTCCACCAAACTGTTCAGAGCTAGGAGAGAGAGGGAAACATCCACCCTGTCCATATGTCCACCAAACTGCTCAGAGCTAGGAGAGAGGGGGAAACATCCACCCTGTCCACATGTCCACCAAACTGTTCAGAGCTAGGAGAGAGGGAAACATCCACCCAGTCCATATGTCCACCAAACTGTTCAGAGCTAGGAGAGAGGGGGAAACATCCACCCTGTCCATATGTCCACCAAACTGTTCAGAGCTAGGAGAGAGAGGGAAACATCCACCCTGTCCATATGTCCACCAAACTGTTCAGAGCTAGGAGAGAGGGGGAAACATCCACCCTGTCCATATGTCCACCAAACTGTTCAGAGCTAGGAGAGAGAGGGAAACATCCACCCTGTCCATATGTCCACCAAACTGTTCAGAGCTAGGAGAGAGAGGGAAACATCCACCCTGTCCATATGTCCACCAAACTGTTCAGAGCTAGGAGAGAGAGGGAAACATCCACCCTGTCCATATGTCCACCAAACTGTTCAGAGCTAGGAGAGAGGGGGAAACATCCACCCTGTCCATATGTCCACCAAACTGCTCAGAGCTAGGAGAGAGGGAAACATCCACCCTGTCCATATGTCCACCAAACTGTTCAGAGCTAGCAGAGAGGGGGAAACATCCACCCTGTCCATATGTCCACCAAACTGTTCAGAGCTAGGAGAGAGGGGGAAACATCCACCCTGTCCATATGTCCACCAAACTGTTCAGAGCTAGGAGAGAGGGGGAAACATCCACCCTGTCCATATGTCCACCAAACTGTTCAGAGCTAGGAGAGAGGGGGAAACATCCACCCTGTCCATATGTCCACCAAACTGTTCAGAGCTAGGAGAGAGGGGGAAACATCCACCCTGTCCATATGTCCACCAAACTGTTCAGAGCTAGGAGAGAGGGGGAAACATCCACCCTGTCCATATGTCCACCAAACTGTTCAGAGCTAGGAGAGAGGGGGAAACATCCACCCTGTCCATATGTCCACCAAACTGTTCAGAGCTAGGAGAGAGGGGGAAACATCCACCCTGTCCATATGTCCACCAAACTGTTCAGAGCTAGGAGAGAGGGGGAAACATCCACCCTGTCCATATGTCCACCAAACTGTTCAGAGCTAGGAGAGAGGGGGAAACATCCACCCTGTCCATATGTCCACCAAACTGTTCAGAGCTAGGAGAGAGGGGGAAACATCCACCCTGTCCATATGTCCACCAAACTGTTCAGAGCTAGGAGAGAGGGGGAAACATCCACCCTGTCCATATGTCCACCAAACTGTTCAGAGCTAGGAGAGAGGGGGAAACATCCACCCTGTCCATATGTCCACCAAACTGTTCAGAGCTAGGAGAGAGGGGGAAACATCCACCCTGTCCATATGTCCACCAAACTGTTCAGAGCTAGGAGAGAGGGAAACATCCACCCTGTCCATATGTCCACCAAACTGTTCAGAGCTAGGAGAGAGGGGGAAACATCCACCCTGTCCACATGTCCACCAAACTGTTCAGAGCTAGGAGAGAGGGGGAAACATCCACCCTGTCCATATGTCCACCAAACTG